>NC_045735.1:30108495-30110117 GCF_008692095.1 Etheostoma spectabile | reverse complement strand
TTGCTGGATCTCTCTCCCTCTAAAGTGGCTGCCTCGCCAGTGCTTACTGAGTTCTGGGAAGGTGCATTCAACTGCAGGCTGGGAAAAAGTGAGAATGTTTCTCAGATTTTTAGCATAGGACAGACAGTTGGACTTTTTTGGTTGTGTTGTGTTGTTTTTTTGGATGTCTATCTGAGTGGATTGTCCTGTGTTAAAGACTCAGCAGCTGCTTTAAGACCAAACCCCAGATTGACAGGGAAATTGCCGATATTGATCAAAGACATGAGTTTGACATAAGGTGAATTTCCTCTCTGTAAATAAACTCACTTTTAATGATGATCCCTCAGGAAAAATGTACGCACTCTGCGTTCTTGTTGAGGATTAAGTATGAACTTTGCTGCAGTGATTTCAAAATGTCAACACTGAAGTCCCGAGCACAAACACACAGTATACATTCTCCTGCCCACCAAGCTTAAGTAGCCTACTAATCCATTTCTTAAATTACACTTACTTGAATGTATTAGTTACATTATATAGTGTGAAGTTGTTATTATTGTGACAGTGATTACTGATCATTTATTAGTTATAATTTTTAAGTTCTTTATTGTAATATGCACAACAATTACAGAGACGGAGTAATTGGCAAAAATAATCTTGATCTTAGGCTCCCTTCAACAATGAATATGTATACATAGAAAATCATGCAATAAAAATGAAAATCTATGACAATGAATAGTGCAAAGTTAAAATATATAGGTGAAAAATATATGGTATAAAATAAAAATATATACTGTATGTGTTAGACATAGTGTACAGTAATTGTAAAAAGAATAACTGTAATGTCAGCAGGAATGTGGTAAATGTATGCTTAACAGGAAGTTGCAAAGTATACAGGTTAAGTGACAGTATAAAGTATGAAAGGTTAAGTGACAGTATAAAGTATGAAAGGTTAAGTGACGGTTTAGTTATGGTCGACATTAGCTCAAGAGTTCAGAAGTCTAATGGCTTGTTTGATGAAGTTGTCCCTGAGCCTGGCAGTGCAGGAACCAGATGCTGCGTAAGCACCTGCCAGACGGCAGCAGGTAGAACAGTTTGTGGCTGTGGTCATTTGGGTCGCTGATAATCCTGTTGGCATTCTTCCTGCACCGCTGCGGGTTAGGGTTCCTCCTTAAAACAGGTCATGAAAGTATTTAAAGGAAATACATGTTTGGCTTTTATAAATGTGACCTTTTTTCTGATGACTTATTTGTGTGTTGGATTAAATGAAGGTTGAAAAAAATATCACTGACACAAACTGAAAAAAAATATTAATAATTATGAATTATAAGATTATAAATAATTATAATACAATAATTGTAGGCAAAACAGTGCTTATTGGTGTACTACATTTAAAACCAAATTTTTTATATGCAACAATATAGCTATGTGAGTTTCTACAAGGCATGTTTGACAGGTTAAATGGAATAAAAAGGAGCAATAAACCCAAAGAAAGAATGATAATTTAAAGGCTAAAAAAACACATTTCTCTTTCTTTGTGTTTTTAGGTGCAGCAAAAGACGAGAGAGTGTGTGATGGAACTGAAGAATTAAAGACGCTCCAGAGCCCGTACACTGACACATCTCAGCTCCGGATCACTAACATGG
>NC_045735.1:30108190-30108485 GCF_008692095.1 Etheostoma spectabile | reverse complement strand
CAAGGCTGTTTATGCAATAGCTCATGCCATTCATAAAGCAGTGTGTCAGGAATCAAATTCTACAACTCAGTGTGACAAATTCACCAGGATAGAGTCCAAAGAGGTCAGTTTGACATAAGTGAAAACCCCAATGCCCTTTTTACTACAATGTACTTTTTATGAAATTAAGCATTGCTTTGATTTCATATTAATTTATTTCGTCTTTCTTTACTTTATTCTAACAGGTTCTTACTCAGCTGAAAAAAGTAAATTTCTCTCGAAATGGTTATGATGTGTCATTTGATGCCAACGGGGA
>NC_045735.1:30106241-30108180 GCF_008692095.1 Etheostoma spectabile | reverse complement strand
TGGCCAGATACGAGCTGGTTAACTGGCAAAAGATTCCGAGTGGCAGTATTAAGTTGGTGACAGTAGGGCAATACGATGCATCACTGCCGGTGGGCCAGAAGTTCAAAGTCAACAGGAACATCACCTGGGTAGATGGTGGCAGACAAGTAAGGAGCACGAAAGCAATACATATGTTTAAATAAAAAAATAAAAACATGTCATCAAACATGGTGATCTTATAGGGTATGATATGTGTATGTACATTGAAATAATTTTAAGTCACTGTACATTGCTCATGTCCATATTGGCTTTGACGAGATACATTCCAAAGTAACAATATTGTCAGTATGAAATTCTTCCTTCATATTTTACAAAAAAGAATTCCCTTGCTGAGCTGTAAAGGGATAGTAACAAAAAAAAAGGGAATTTGTTCAAAAAAGACTAACTTTGAAAGACAACCACTTGATTTGTCTAAGTCAGACTGCTAAAACCTTATTTTGGCTTCAGCTGAACTTTAGAACACAGTTGACACAAAAACTGTGCAAGTATTGTTTTAAAAGAGGATTGAAAAAGCGTCAAAGCACACCTGAACATATGTGAGTTTGTTTGTCTCTATGTGCCAGGTTCCTGTGTCAGTGTGCTCTGACAGCTGTCCTCCAGGAACTCGTAAAGTGCTGCAGAAAGGAAAACCCATCTGCTGTTATGATTGTATACCGTGTCCTGAGGGAGAGATTAGCAATGCTACAGGTATTGTTTTTTCAACTGTACATAGCCAATGTACTGTGCAAAATCAAAGAAACATTACAACCACTAGAATATCTTTTGATTTCATTTTCCAGATTCCCCTGATTGTTTTCCTTGCCCCAAGGAGTTCTGGCCTAATGCAGAGAGAGACACTTGTCTCCCCAAGCCTGTAGAGTTTCTTTCCTACAACGAGGTCCTAGGAATCATCCTGGCTGCATTCTCAGTTGGTGGCGCCTGTCTGGCCATTATAACAGCAGCTGTGTTCTATCGTCACAGAACATCCCCGATTGTCAGGGCCAACAACTCTGAGCTGAGCTTCCTGCTGCTTTTCTCCCTGACTCTATGTTTCTTATGTTCATTACTTTCATTGGAGCACCCTCTGAGTGTGTCCGGCATGCGGCGCCCACAGCGTTTGGGATCACCTTCGTCCTCTGTATGCTTGTGTTCTTGGAAAAACATAGTTTTGTTAATGGCCTTTAGAGCTACACTCCCAGGTAGTAATTTCATGAAATGGTTTGGTCCTCCACAGCAAAGAATGACTGTATGTCTTTCCACATTTATTCAAGTTTTAATATGCACTATTTGGTTGGGTCTTAGTCCCCCTTTTCCAATGAAAAACCAACTATATCAAGAAGAGAATCACATCCTGGAGTGTGTGTATTGGGCTCGAGCTGTTGGTTCTGGGCTGTGCTCGTTTACATAGTCTACTGGCTGTCTTTTTGCTTTGGTGTTAGCTGTCCTACTCGGAAATTACCTGATAATTTAATGAAGCCAACTCATCACCTTCAGCATGCTGATATTCTGTGCAGTCTGGATCACCTTTATCCCTGCATTCTCAGCTCTCCTGGGAAATTTACTGTGGCTGTGGAGATATTTGCCATCTTGGCCTCCAGTTTTGGACTCTATTCGTGTATATTTGCTCCAAATGTTTTCATCATATTGTTTAAGCGCCAGAGAAGAACACCAAGAAGCATTTAATGAACAAAAATCAATCCTAAAACATCAGAGATTTGGAAAGATTTAAGATGGCAATTTACAGAATGAACCTTATGCTTTGCCCATTAAATAAATTCTTCGTCTTGGTTTTATTGTGAATTAAGTGAACACATAAAGTCAAAATTCACAACAAATGCGTGGTTCTTTCTCTTTTATAAAAGAAGCCAAGAGAGAGGGGCTGTAAATTGAGAAGAGAGGACCGTGAGTTTGGAGTGTGCTT
>NC_045735.1:30089607-30106216 GCF_008692095.1 Etheostoma spectabile | reverse complement strand
AATTGGCTTGAGAATTACTGCCACAATCAATAAGCACACTCCAAACTCACGGTCCTCTCTTCTCAATTTACAGCCCCTCTCTCTTGGCTTCTTTTATAACGAGAAGAACAACACGCATTTGTTGTGAATTTTTGACTTTATTGTTCACTTTATTCACATAAAACCGAACGAAAGATTTATGTTAATGGCAAAGCATAAGGTTCATTCTGTAATTGCCATCTTAAATCTTTTCCAATTCTCTGATGTTTTAGGATTGATTTTTGTTCATAAATGCTTTCTTGGTGTTCTTCTCTGGCTTAAACAATATGATGAAACATTTTGGAGCAAATATACACAGAATGTGTCCAAAACTGGAGGCCAGAAGTGGCAATATCTCCACAGCCACAGTAAATTTCCCGAGAGCTGAGAATGCAGGGATAAAGGTCTCCAGACCACAGAATATCAGCATGCTGAAGGTGATGAGCTTGCTTCATTAATTATCAGGTATCTTCCGAGCTAGGAGCACGCAACACAAAGCAAAAGACAGCCGTAGACCTATGTACCCGAGCACAGCCCAGAACCCACAGCTGAGGCCCAATACACACTCCAGGATTGATTCTCTTCTTGTATGATTAGGTTTTTCATTGGAAAAGGGGGACTAAGCCCCACCAAATAGTGCATATTAAAACTTGAATAAATTTGAAAGACACTACAGTCATTCTTTGCTGTGGAGGACCAAACCATTTCATGACATTACTAACCTGGGAGTGTAGCTCTAAAGGCCATTAACACAACTATCGTTTTTCCAAGACACAAGACATACGAGGACGAAGGTGATCCCAAACGCTGTGTGGCGCAGCATGCAGGAACCACTCAGAGGGTGCTCCAATGAAAGTTTAATGAACATAAGAAACATGATCAGGGAAAAACAGCAGGGAGCTCAGCTTCAGAGTTGTTGGCCCTGACATCGGGGATGTCCGTGACATAGAACACAGCTGCTGTTTATGGCCAGACAGGCGCCACCAACTGAGAATGCAGCCAGGATGATTCCTAGGACCTCGTTGTAGGAAAGAAACTCTACAGGCTTGGGGAGACAATGTGTCTCTCTCTGCTTAGGCCAGAACTCCTTGGGCAAGAGAAACAATCAGGGAATCTGGAAAATGAAATCAAAGTACTATTCTAGTGGTTGTAATGTTTCTTGATTTTGCACAGTACATTGGCTATGTACAGTTGAAAAACAATACCTAGTACTTGCTAATCTCTCTCCCTCAGGACACGTATACAATCATAACAGCAGATGGGTTTTCCTTTCTGCAGCACTTTACGAGTTCCTGGAGGACAGCTGTCAGAGCACACTGACACAGGAACCTGGCACATAGACAAACAAACTCACATATGTTCAGGTGTGCTTTGACGCTTTTTCAATCCTCTTTTAAAACAATACTTGCACAGTTTTTGTAACTGTGTTCTAAAGTTCAGCTGAAGCCAAAATAGGTTTTAGCAGTCTGACTTAGACAAATCAAGTGTTTGTCTTTCAAGTTAGCTTTTTTGAACAAATTCCCTTTTTTTTTTGTTCTACTATCCCTTACACGCTCAGCAAGGGAATTCTTTTTGTAAAATATGAAGGAAGAATTTACTGACAATATTGTTACTTTGGAATGTATCTCGTCAAGCCATATGGACAGACCAATGTACAGTGACTTAAAATTATTTCAATGTACATTACAATATCATACCCATAGAATCACCATTTGGGGTTTGAATGACATGTTTTTATTTTTATTTTAAACATAGTATTGCTTTCGTCCTCCTTACTTGTCGCCACCCATCTACCCGGATGTTGCCTGTTGACTTTGAACTTCTGGCCCACCGGCAGTGATGCATCGTATTTGCCCTACTGTCACCAACGTAATACTGCCACTCGGAATCTTTTGCCAGTTAACCAGCTCGTATCTGGCCACAGGATCCCCGTTGGCACAATGACACATCATAACCTTTCGAGAGAAATTTACTTTTTCAGCTGGTAAGAACTGTTAGAATAAAGTACAGAAGACGAAATAAAAAAAAATTAAAATGAAATCAAAGCATGCTTCATTTCATAAAAAGTACTTGTGTAAAAAGGCATCTGGGGTTTTCACTTAGTCAAACTGACCTCTTTGGACTCTATCCTGGGAATTTGTCACACTGAAGTTGTAGAATTGATTCCGCCGTTCGAGCACGGACTATGCTTTATGACTGAGCATGAGCTTTGCTAAACAGCCTTGTATACCAGTTAGTGCAGCGGAGCTGAATGTTTCATGTATAGGGCTCTGGAGGTCTTAATTCTTCAGTTCCTCACACTCTCCTCGTCTTTCTGCACCTAAAAACACAAAGAAAGAGAAATGTGTTTTTTTAGCTTTAAATTATCATTCTTTCTTTGGGTTTATTGCTCCTTTTTATTCCATTTAACCTGTCAAACAGCCTTGTAGAAACTCACATAGCATATTGTTGCATATAAAAATTTGGTTTATAATGGTAGATACACCAATAAGCCACTGTTTTGCCTACATTATTGTATTATAATTATTATAATCTTATAATTCATATATTAATATTTTTTTTCAGTTGTGTCCAGTGATATTTTTTTCAACCTTCATTTAATCCAACAACACAAAACAGTCATCAGAAAAGGTCACATTTAATAAAAGCCAAACATGTAATTTCCTTTAAATACTTTCATGACCTGTTTTAAGGGAGGAACCCTAACCCGCAGCGGTGCAGGAAGAATGAACAGGATTATCAGCGCCACAATGACCACAGCCACAAACTGTTCACTGCTGCCGTCGGCAGGGCTTACGCAGCCTGGTTCCTGCCATGCCAGGCTCAGGCAACTTCATCAAACAAGGCCATTAGACTTCTGAACTCTTGAGCTAATGTCGACCATAACTAAACCGTCACTTAACCTTTCATACTATTATATACTGTCACTTAACCTTTCATACTTTATACTGTCACTTAACCTGTATACTTTGCAACTTCCTGTTAAGCATACATTACCACATTCCTGCGACATTACAGTTATTCTTTTTACAATTACTGTACACTATGTCTAACACATCAGTATATATTTTTATTTATCCATCTATTTTTTCACCTATTTTAACTTTGCACTATTCATGTCATGATTTTCCTTTTTATTGCATGTTTTCTATGTATACTATTCATTGTGAAGGGAGCCTAAGACTCAAGATATTTTTGCCAATTACTCCGTCTCTGGTAATTGTTGTGCATATACCAATAAAGAACTTAAAATTATAACTAATAAATGATCAGTAATCACTGTCCAATATAAACAACTTCACACTATATAATGTAACTAATACCTTCAAGTAAGTGTAATTAAAGAATGGATTATAGGCTACTTAAGCTTGGGGGCAGGAGAATGTATACTGTGTGTTTGTGCGCGACTTCAGTGTTGACATTTTGAAATCACTGCCAGCAAGTTCATACTTAATCCTCAACACGCAGATGGCGTCATTTTTCCTGAGATCATCATTAAAAGTGATTTATTACAGAGAGGAAATTCCCTATGTCACCCATTCTTTGATCAATATCGGCAATCTTCCCGTCAATCTGGGGTTTGGTCTTAAAGCAGCTGCGAGAGTCTTTAAACAGGACAATCCACTCAGATAGACATCCCAAAAAACCAACACAACCAAAAAAAGTCCACTGTCTGTCCTATGCTCAAAAATCTGAGAAACATTCTCACTTTTTCCCACCTGCAGTTGAATGCACCTTCCCAGAACTCAGTAACACTGGCGGCAGCCAACTTTAGAGGGAGAGAGATCCAGCAAGAAGTCTCTCAGACCTGGGATGCGGATCGCTCATCCAAATCCGATGGGCTCCAGAACAGAAGCTGTACCTCAGCAATTCTGGGTCTGTTACCCAGGCGTCACGCCTACCACTGGCGAGGTGGAGAAGGCTGAGTGCAGCTCTCCAGCAAGAATCCTAATGTCTCCCAAGGCTACAAATGCACACAACAACCATAGCTGTTGACCTGGAAAATACGTTTTTTAAATATATCAAGATAGGATTATTTAGTATTGGTCTGACTGACCATTTTTAATAATAACATCAGTACTCCCATAAACAGGAATAGAAAGTGTATACATTTCTAATTTGCAATGTGGTAATAAAATATTTCCATCTATAACTTACAGAACATTGTTGTTTGCTTTTGTTCGAGGTCAGGTAGCACAAAGAACATCAACACCTGCGGATAACATCACTACTCTCTGGATCCTGCTACGGGGTTGGTCCGATGGAAAGATTCAGAGTATTCCACACAGACCCCCTCTTTGCGTGCTGCTCCAGAAAGACCCATAACCATATTGCCATAGTCTGAACCTGACCGACAGCACCTATCCAAGTCCAGCCAAGTGTTGTTACCAGCTGGCCAGCGCGTCAGCCTGAACTGATCACTAGGGACTGTTCTGAAAAATTTGGGTACGCTGCTTATTGGCAGACATGCACAGTGCAAAGTGGCTCACCTAAAAAACACAACACGTGTTATTATTTTTCAGGACAGGCAAAAACAGCACAGGTCTAAATTACAAAAGTTTCACAGCAATCCAAATAATTACTTGAGGGATGTTAAAGGGACCCAATGATGCGCGACAATGCTGATGGACGCATGGACCCGTCTCCAACTAACAACAGCCATCACATACCAGATTGTGACAATTGTCACTGTATAAAACAACCGGTCCAGCCATTTGAAGCTGGAATGCCACTGCACCGCCACGGTCACCGAGGCGCATGATTCATAGATGTTATAACCGAGTTTGATTCCTGGCAGAATCTCCGTGCTGTTGTTTATCCCCTCGATGGCGAAGATCCATTGCCGGGAGAGCGCGTTCACCGGGTGTTAAGGCTGCACCAGACACTCCAGTCAGGTTTGAATTTTACAATTCACATTTTAATAAGTTGCATGTTTGGGAACTGAAAAAAGCACAGTTCATGGGTGTTAATGTCGCAAACGACACTGTGTCACTATTTGAATATTAAAATTCCCAAACTTAAACACGAAATATAAAAAACACAGGATTAGATATCATCCAACATTCACAAAATCTTGAATGCACATTACCTAAATCTAAAGTATGTATTGTTTGCTACATTGTGTTAATACTTTTGTTAAACGTATTTTCAATTAAGAAGAAAGAAAAAAACATGTTAATTACTTTCTCTACTACTACTATTATATTACTACTATTCTACTATTACTACTATTTTTATGAATGCATACTGCATTTACACAACAATGAATTTCCCCTCTAAGGATCTTATTTATGTCATCTTATCTTTTACGGCCAAATAGTGATTTGGCAACTTAATAACATTTCAGTCATTAATACTAACAAACCTTTCCAACATTATGTGAACATCATGCAAATCAAAACATTTTTTTTTCCTAGAGAAAAAATAAATCGTCATTATCCCCACACTTTTCAATCTTACTAAACCTCCCTGTGCATCTAGTGGATCAGGCTGTTGGTGTAGTATTCTTCACTGTATAAACATATTGGTGTATGGAGAAACCCCAATAAAGTAGTCACATCCGTAGAGAACACAGGAGATGATGGTACCCTGGAGCTTACATTCACAGATGAAGTCTGAGTGCTGACCCCAGCACCAGTTCTGCCTCTGTAAGCCCAGCCTTTGTTTACATCATCCACAGAACCATCAGAGAGAGCTGAGATTCAGCTCACCCAACCCAGAGCAGATCAGACCAATACAGAGAGCAGAGATCCCACCCTCAACTGTCAGCATGTGGGCCATACTGCATGTGTTTTATAGATTTCACAAACAAACTTCCCTCCTTCTACTGTACGTCATCTTAACTTCTCATCACGAGCGGATGCCTCATCCCGGGCGTTTGATTAAACTCATGTCTAAGTCTTTTGTGGATGCATACAATTAATCTGCATTGAAGCTGCAGTGGGTAGAATCAAGAAAATGGTCTTTAATAATGGATTAAACAGAGGACCTATTAAAGGTGCACATTGTGTTATACCTATACTATGAAATATTATGAATATATAAACTAAATTTTTTTAAGGGAAAAAACAAATAGTTGTTTGGAATTGGGGCGCTCTGAATTCCCTCATAAAGTACCAGCATCGTAGGCTTACTAAAAGAGAAATGTTGACATGCATTATTACAGGAGATACCGGACATTTACCAATAGATTCTATCACACAATTGCACCTCCTCAGCAAGTTCTAAAACAAAAGGAGTAGCCATTGTTGCCAAACGGAACATCCCATTCAAATGTTGTCCTCTTGTCAGATGATACAGGCAGCATTGTGAATTCAACAGAGTTTGGTGCTAGGAAAATGCACTTGTGTGAGCTTATGTGCCAAATGTTTTTGATGGCAATTTCTATATACCTCCCAATCAAAATACTGCAGTAACACACTGTTCTTTATGTTGGTGCAGATTTTATTGCTGTAGGACCCAAATATTGATTGAATGCAAAGGCCCGTAGGTCAGGCTCAGGGTACAACTGCTCTGAAATCTGGGCCCCAGCTTGTGGATTATAAATTTTGGCTGTAGTCCCACCTGTAAGGATTATTGCTTTTTCAGGTTAAACCAAATGCTTTAGATCTAGATTCTTTAGAATAGATTTTCTTTTGCATCCCCTCATTATTTCATCCAATTATTAGCGATGTGGCTTCTAATGGCATGTCTGCAATAAAGATGTCTTTCGCTGCCCCCCGTGGTCAGCTATCCAACTTTGGGTTAGATGGCGCTTCAATATCGACTTATCTGAAAATGGGATGCTGTATCACTCAGTTTATTGCAGAATATCGATATTTGCAGAAATTAATGTTGGCTCTATAGAAGACCTAGGATATATGTGGACGCGATAAAAGGTTTTATTAGAGCAATACCAACTTTTCTCCTAAGCACGCAAAGCTACACCACTGAAACGGAAAAATTGAAGCTGAGTTCACCAGATCAAGTCACTGTTAAAAACTGTTAGTTTTACTGTGCTAGTACTGATGATTGGCTAGTTTTAGAACGCTCATTAGTCAAAAAAAAGGGAAACAACATTCGAACAGAAGTCTGCATTCTAATTACACAGAGGCAAGACGCGCTATTAATTTCAGGGTGCTAGACCTATTCACCATTCTCGCAGAATATTAGATCCAGTGAGTTATGTTGTAGATTATACCACTACTAATCCTCCAATGTGGTAAGCTTAGAACTGTCCTGTCAAAGTAATAATGCTTTCATACATTCCATTCCAATTGTTGAAACTAGGGTTAATTTGGATTTACCACTGTGACAGCCGTTGAAATCGGCGTGATTTGCCTCAGTTATCGCAGCAGGATCAACTTCTTGGACAAATTGATACTATTAATTAGGAGCTGGCAGTACAGAATATGCACAGGAGGAAAATCACCCGCTTTGTGGGATTCCCTCCTGAATTTTATGCAACTTTTTTGGAAAAGGTAGGCCTTTCCTTCTTGACAGATTACCTCTATTGGAAAGGGTAACTTCTCAACGTATGTTAACACAGCCTTAATTCCTAACTCTATAAAGATAAGGATCCTTGTGTTCTAGCTATCGACCTCTGAGTCTCCTTAAACGCTGACATAAAATCTTTGCAAAAGCTCATAGCCTGTGTTTGGAGTCTCATATGGCAAAATTAGTGAACTCTGACCAAACAGATTCATAAAAACAAGACTACCCAAGTATTTTAGAACATCCCACATTGTTGACGTGGGAGGGACGTAAACCCAATGTCATTGTAATGGGACAGGAAGGAGGACCCAAACGCAGAGACGTGAGCACGGATAGTCGCGATACAAGGGGTTTTTATTCCAACAGTTTAAAGGAAACATGCAAAAGGCGAAGTCCACAAACATAAATTCACCAACACTGGGAGAGGCAGGAGTCCAAACGGGGAGGGAAGCACACACGGGGACTGGCAGGGGACTCACGGGGAAAACACAAAAGAAAACAGAATGTAGGATCAGGCCGGCTGGCAGGGCAACACACGAGGCAGGGCGACAGAAACAAACAACTTACAGGTGAATAGGCGCTGCGAACAATTCAACAATAGGACGGCTGGACAGGCAGAAGGATCTGACAAAGAACAAAGAAAACACGGGGTTAAATACAAGAGGTAACGATGGTAATGGGGAACAGGCGAGCGTCAGGTGAAGCACATCAGGCGGGGCTGGCTATCGAACAATGCCAACGTAAAGCTAGACAACCAGACAAAACAGGAAACATTACTACCACATAAAACGGGAAGAAAGAACAAAACAGACACACAAGGACACAATACAGAATCAAAACCACACAGACCAAGGAGAAAACAAAGTACAAAAAACACAAGGAGGCCAAAGACAAAAGCGAACTCAAACAAAACCCCCAACCACAAACGTCATTCTTTCTTGTGACACAATAAAGTCTTTGACAAACTTAAGTGGCATTTTTATGGCAGTCTTAGGGGTGATGGGCTTTGTTAAAACTTTTGTTGGTATGATTAAGCTTGGTATCCCTCAGCCCGTATATTAACCATATGCACCTCCTCCTCTTTATTTCCAGTTTTCAGATACTCCTGCCAAGGTTCCCCATGATGCCTGCATTATTTGTTATTTCTCTAGAGCCGCTTGCTCAAGCCATTTGCCATTGATTATGGCTCACCAATATGCATTATAATACACAGCATCATATCTTAATTGCACGATGAACACCCCCTTGTTCTCTTCCTCCTTCTATCATTATATTAGTATGGGTTGGAGACTGTATTAAGCTTTAATATCTAACTGGTCAAAATCTGCACTACATTTAATTGATTTTCCCGCAACTAAACCATCTCTGCCACATCCCCTGTTAAGCGTTTACTATTTAGACATTGAGGTCTTCCCTTGCTTAACCAGATTATTAACATAACTATTCTGTTGCCTGAACAATTTAAAGATCAAAAACAAACAAAATCATTGAATGTAAAAAGAAAAATGAATTAAAATCAAAAAGTAGAAGATGTGTTGGGATGTGCTCAGCCAAACTCTATATTTTTTTTATTTATTATACTGTTCTCATCTGACCATGAAACAGCAAGCTATACTCCTTCCTTCAAAAAGTATTCCTCCAATAGAACCCAGACGGTGTGTATACTTGGCAGGTCATTTTAATGAAGAAAGGTCAAACTGAAAGACTACAACATATAACAATACAATAAGTATTTCTGTATACTCTATAATTAATGAATAAAGTCTTACAGTTCTTACACAAAAACTAAATTCAGCTACAAAAAATAATGTATCCCTAAATTAGTTCTTAGTTATTAATTAGATTTACTCACTGGCATGCCCCATAACACAACACACGAGGATGGTAAAGAGGAAATGTGCTTCTTCAATCAACTACCCAATTGCAGCACAACAGGAAGGCCCATAGAAAAACCGTTACAAAAAAAACACCCACCTTCAAAATAAAAGCATACACCATTAAAACAGTCTCTTTCTTAATTACACCACACTCCCCGCCTGCATATCTGTAGGATGCCACATATTCTCAACCTAAACTACCTCTGACTCCAAGAGTAGAACAACTCAGAGCGGTCTCAGGTAAGTCCTGGGAGGGGTTGGGGAGCCACTTTCCTCCACTTTCGCTAATAGCCTCATACTCTGAAAGGCCTTTGTAATTACTCCCACATTGACCATTCAGGTCTTCTTGCTTGTTTGTCTTTACAGCATCACAACGTCTCCATTCTGAGATTTTCTTCTGGTTTTCCACTTTTTGTCTGCTCTGAAGTGTATTCAAGTACTCCAGCCTCCATCTTCCCAGAACGTGTCTGCTAACGCCTGAACTCTTTCCATTCCTGTTTCAATACGATAGGTATCCGAGAGAATTCCCAGGAGGAATTGGTGGAGTCCCCATCTTCTGCGTAAGCAGCATTGCAGGAGTAAGATCAGAGAGGGGCTTCTGGGTCGGAGGAGAATGGTATCAATGGCCTAGAGTTATTATGGCCATTGACCTACTCTCAATGTGCACAACTTCATGGGCAATCTCTAACCTCCCTTCTTTGAGCATTCATTGAATCAGATAGATGCGTCGTGCTGTTCCTATCATGCGCTCCCACTGCCTCCTCATGTTAGACCTCATGTGGCGGGTTAAAGACCATGTGCACTTCTGATTGAGAAGGTATGCATTGACACTGTCTCTTGAGCGTCTGTGGCAGCGGCAAGCTTCATCTCGTTGGGGCACCGACAAATTTGTCCCGCGATCTGATCTATTCTGCTTTACTGTCCCCTGATTGGAGAAAAACCTGCGGAGGGCATTTATGTCAGCTTGAAGCAGTCATCGTCCCAATCACCCTTATGTGACAGCTTATTTTGACATACAAGTGAACAATATCCCCACCTCTGCTGTTGGGCACTTGCGCTCTGGGGGGTCCCGCGGCGCCACATACCATCCCAAGCCCAAAGGACAGCCCCCCCTAGGTAAATGAGGCTCTGTGCTGCAGGCGCTTGGGCTGATCTGCCATGTGCGTGTGTTCCAAACCTGCCACGACATTTTCTGCATGTCACCCATTGTAGATAGGGCTGCTGATGGCTCGTTTGCTCCCACTATCCATAGGCACTTCCACGTACACGCTTCGTGCAGTCCGTTCCCCTGGTGTTTCCACACTGGTCGTCGGTGATGCGGATAGCAACACAGCTAGATGATGCTTGCAGCGGATAAGATGGGAGTGAGATCTCATCTGCAGGGTAGGTTGAAATGGATGATGCGTCCGTCCTACACGTAGTCAAACCCTCTTTTTCCATCACAGGATGCAAATTCTTTAGAGGACTACTCCCAGGTATAGTCTTGTCCTTTCACAAGACAGTGCCATTTCTTCTGCGTAGAACCTTCATTGCACCTATTTAGACTGACTGTTCGGCTTTGGTTACCTCGCACTGTGACGCCTTTCTTGCCAGTGTGCCATACGTAGCACATTCCGCTCCTAGTGTCGATTTGTGGAAGCTTTGAGTACGTGGACAAGCAGTCGAGCTATGAGCTCTTGTCAGTATCGACTCCATGATGAAAGCTCGTTCAAAACGCTTAGTGCCCAGTTGTTCTCCTGAAACTTTGTCATAAGCGCTGTGACTTTGGACGAAGTTCCGTGTCCGAGTCGTGGATTAATCAATTCAAGGCTCTGTACTGCCCGGATGACGACATCTCAGGTTCCAACACAAAACTGGGTCCCTCAAACCAACTGGTTCGTGTGCAACTGGATTGCAGACAGATCTTGAGCCAAGATCGGTGCGGGATTATTTCCGTGGCTACATATCGCCAACTCTGACTCGATGGCTGGACTGTATGATGCGCTGCACGCGGTTTATTTAATTACGTAGAACCTTCGAGATCTATTCCTTATGTAAACCACACGACCTTACTGTCCGTTGAAGACGTGATCCTGTCGAGCCGTAACCACGGCTATTTCCTCCTTGATCTGGTCCGCATTTCCGTGGCCAACACGTGGCACAGAGTTCCTAGTGTCTCGGGTAGGTAACTCTGCCAGAGGCCCGTTTGGCTTGCCGAGCCACGAAATCTGAATCAGTGCGAACCTCGTCAGTTTCCACCCATTTAAGTAAGCAAACTGCTGCAATAGCCTTACCGAGCATCAGCAAAGACCCAACAGCTCTGGTCCTTTGCATCTACATCAGTGACAGGTAGCATAGGTTAGCACAGAGTTCAGATCATTCAGATCCTGCAGTGAGGCCTCACCGCTTGCCAACTGTCTCAATTTCTCAAGGAAAGGCAGAGGATGGTCCATTCTGTTACCGTGAGAGACCAGTTCTACGAAGGAGCCGCTTCGATGTCACAGGAGCCAGGAAACCCAAATGACTCCCACGCGATTGATGGTCGAGGCACCCCTCCGCTCTGCGCGTGAAGGGTTTTGGGGCGTGGGATGTTAACGGTAAGTATCTCTGTCATATCCAGGTACTACACGACTGCGCGGGTGGTTGTGTAAGGTCATACACTACAAGGTCCAGCGCTATCCATACCCTTAGCTCAGATCTTCTTCTGGGAAAGGCATTTATGGACAGCGACCTTGTTTGAGGTGATCGTTGTGGAGTTTTATGTATTAACCTGCCAGCAGACCCTTGGGCTCTTCTTTAGATATCAACGCTTCAACCTCTCGTCGGAAAGGACCGCAATGCCGTCATCCATATGAAGTCTCTTTAATGAATTAACAGACGTCCCTGCCATAATCCTTCTCTCCTCCTGTGATGCTCTCTCCTCAATCTCGTAGGTTGCCACAGCAGGAGAGGGTGATTTCCAAATACGTGCGTGGACTCACCGGGTAATATACACTTCGCTTTCAGGGTTTATTGTACCTTGACCACAAAAGCGCAAAACATCTCGTGTTCCTCCTGGACCAGAAGCAATAAAACCAATTTGCCTAACGCTGTCAGTTAGGGCAACGTTCCTTTCTGAACATAAGAAGAGCTCACAGTAAGCACCGGTTGTTGGCATCTGGGTCCTGAATGCAAGACCTCATACATGAGACCCCCTATAGCGAGCAACTTGAGTCAAACAACCCTACCCACGATTTTACCGGCTGTGCGGCTGGTAGACTCTAAAAATGGGAAGGTACACACCTCCCTTACCCTCTGGCGGTTGGTCCAAGCGACTGCAATGGTAGTTATCCAAGATCCCTGCATGAATCCCAGGAAGTCTTCTTTCATGCTGCTCTCTTCTGGAAAGTTCCGCTGCAATGACATAAACCGGGTGGATGCTGCGCTGTTGGAGAGGCTTCCGTGGGTTCCTAAAGGGCAGGGGCACACCGAGCATGCCATTTACTCCCTAAACAAACCCCTGTCATAGACGTAAGACGGTCAAATCGTCCGATTGGACGGTGCTACTGATTTGTGTCTTTTCAGTCTTGTGGAAGTACGTTGCCCCCAAGGGGACTCTGCTTGCTCCAGAGTAACGGGCCAAATAGGAGAGCATCATCCTGACTGAAGGGTTATCTGGCTTGAAACCTCCTTAATTTTGATACAAGAGTTCTAACAAGGACCGATGAACTGCGGACGGCCATTGTCCATAACGAGTGTTTGCAGGTTTTCACTTTGGTAGGGTTGGTGCCCTCACCCAGGAGCAGACGTCGCCAACAAATGACACCCACCCAAATCGTGCTTCTGAGCAAATGAGCGTGGTCTGGGCCATTCCCTTGCTGACGTCACCTGTGGACTGTGAGAATGTCCGCCCTAAACAGGAGCATGAGCTCCGGCAGCGTCGGTCAATGACGCAGTATTTGGTCAGCCCATAGCCCGCCATTTAGCTTGTGGTGGTACCGCAGTTCTGGGGTGGGAATCATTCTGCTCTGAGTGTTTGGCACATTTATATCACTCTATTCGAGTTGGAAGGCATACGTAGCTCTCATAGTAGGGGCCTACCACTTACCATGAGCTCTTCTACTCCGGTCACCTGCAACCCAGACATTGTAGTAAGTAGGATGTATTGGTAGATCAGGGTCTTGTATGTTGAAATGTGTCAAAGAAGTATCTGTCTTGGCCAAAGAGCTTACTCTTATCGTCTAAGATCACGGTACATCCTTTTACTCTCCTCTGGACGACTTCCGATAACATGTAACCAGAACATTTTTGGCACCGACTTTTTTTCCCCTTTCCTTTGAAAAGCCCTTACCACCACCGTGTACAAGCGGTTAGCAGTAAGAGTTTCATGTCATCCTAGGTGTAGTGACGGCTCCTCCCGCCGTGAACCTCATAAGGAAGCTCTGCTCTCTGGAGCCTTTTGATCCTTGTAAGAGACCAACGTCTTGACTCTCTGGAGCAGGACCAAAGTGCGATGCGGGGCACTGCGTTTCACTCCGCACTCTGCAACATTCGATTGAGCGCCACAGTCCTTGCTGGTGGGACACTGAGTCCAGCAGCCCAAAAACACACTCCCCCTTGTTCCCTGAGGAATTCTTCCTGTCTCCAAGAGCATAGATCGAAGCTCTTGCACTTCTAAGTGCGTGTGTGTTTTTATGTATAGGCGACATGTGTTTCAACTCTTCCTTTGATTCGCACTCTCGTCTGTGTTGTTTCTTTTTTGCTCACAAGGTCTATGGACACGAAAAGGATTCCTGTATTTGAGATTACACCATTTTCTCCCTTTTTTCAGAGCGTGCACACTGCATTGGTCCCATAAACAAACCTTGGATCGTTTTTCTCGCCCTGGCTTGTCTCCTTACAATTCAGAAGACTGAAAAGGGGGGAACGATATCTTGTGGTCTTCCTATATTTTCGATCCAAATCGTCATCCATTTCTCATTGTAAAGGTAAAGGGCAATTTTTCTACAACAATGGGACGTACTCCCGCTTCCGTGGTTCCAGATAGGCTAAATCCTTGACAAACCATCTCCTTAGCACTTTCAAGTCGCACTAGTACTCCCCAAGTTTCTCGAGCTGTGGTTATCGCGGTGCCTACTCTGGGGAGTTGTCCGTTTGCCAAACACAGCCTTCTCATGCCTTGGAGTCAACTAAGTTCATCTAGTTCTTTCCACAACGAGGTGGAGACCCACCAAGTCGGTTGACCGAACGTTAAGGGCTTTCATTCGGCTGCGCTTGATACTGTGACCTCAGGACATGCCATTTTATGCGAGGTCAACTTTGTTCGTGGGCCAGTAGAGATCAAGCCCTTTAACAACTTATAAAGGTTGACTTCCACAAGGAGTTGTTTTCTGCCTATCTCAAATTTGGTCAAACCACGAAACCAGCGGACTTCTTATTAAAAAACTTAGCAAGTCTACCTGTTGTTACTTAAGATCCTGGCCAGGAGGGGTTAGGAGCATAAGTGGCTGAACACGTGCTGCTTTTTGTTATTCCTGAGTGTCAACTTGTTTGCTCTTTTGTTCCACCTTGACTTTTTGTGACTTGGCTTTGAAATGGTTGATTCGAGCTTAGAGCTGGTTTGTAGCCGTCTGGCTGGACATGGCTCGGAGTGATGGAACATGGTCTGATACCGTGGGATTGAGTGTGTGTGGCATACGCACAGTCTCCATAAGATGGACCGTGGTTTTTGGGCTGAGCAACTCCACGCGTGCAAGTGGATCCGTGCTCTTCATCGGTGGCACTCTTACAGGGCAATGGCATCTTGTTGGGTTTGTATCAAACTGGTTCACTGGTTGGAATCATCCCTGTTGCGAGTGTCTTTCCACATGACTCACTCGCTGGTGGTCTCTTTGTCCCTGTATTGCGTATGGTAAAGACTCACAAGTCCCCGTAAGCTCCATGAGAGCGTATATTCACAGTGCAACCGTTTTCCATGGCATGGCCGTTTGCAATAAGCTGCCTCACTGCTTCGCCTCTTGTTTGAGCGACTTCTATTACTGCATCCTAGACGAGTTTTCAATTTTGATGTGGATTTCTTTTGACAAGGAGGCTCTGGCTCACCCTCGCTGCTTTCTGCAGCAACCAATCTGCCGGCGCTGTAGCAGCTGCCACCTGCCCATAGATCGTTAGCGTGTTAGATCACGTGCACTAGAGCGTTTGTGATTTCGCATAGCATCCTCATAATTGTCTGTCTCAATAAAGTGTGTTCAGTCGGGTGGCAGCCCAGTCTCATGGCAGTTTGTGAAATGGTTATGTTATTTAATCTATTAATTTGTGTACAAGTCACGTTAATGTCACTATTTTTGTGTGTTGATTACAAATTGTTATGTGGGAAGCCTATTTTGTGATCGATTATGGTAGTGAGTAATAGTGAAAAGTAAAACAACACAGGACTTTCAACGCGTCTCGCGTGTGGCAGTTACTTTCCGTGTTATTCTCTTCCTAATCACAACTGTCCCGTTATTGTGGCCTGCATCAAGCGTTTCATTTCCCCGTTGTTGTGAGCCACAGAGACCGCAGATCGTGCCCTGGCATGAGTTTTTATCACCGTTTCGCGTGTGGTGTTTTCTTTCCACATCCACATTTCATCCAGTACACGTGATAAATGAGAAAATTGTGACCTGTGCATGAATCAATAAATCATAATAAGGTAACAATATCACGAACTGGCGTGAGACTAGGTTGCTGGTGGATAGGACTGCAAGGATTTTATCATCCCTTTATTATCATCTTCATTTTTTATAAACTTCTTAAAATTTCTTATTGACTGCTCCTCAATCCAGATTTTGGGACCGGGGCAGAGTTGCATTCAACCACTCTCTGCTCCTATTCCAGGAGTTCCTATAAAAACCCAATAGTACGTTGTCTCCCCCGACCATTGAAATTTTAAATCCAAGTAAATGAAGAGGAGCTGTGGCATGAAAACCTCATAACAATTAAACACAATGCAATAGTGCAAAAATAATATAATTAAATGTTTACTCCTAAACAATATTCTTCTCTTCTAAAGGTGTACTAGTAAATGAATTAATATCAGATTCTAATATTGATCTATTCTTCTTACTAAATTCCTGGTGTTTATTTGGAACATGTTGTCTAAAGGAATCCACCCCTCCCATCATATTAATACTCACCTCCTCGAAAGGCACAGGCCGAGGAGGTGGAGTTGCAGCTATCTTTGATTCTAGTCTACTAATCAGGTCTAAACAGACACTAAATTATAACTCATTTGAAAGTCTTGT
>NC_045735.1:30089397-30089597 GCF_008692095.1 Etheostoma spectabile | reverse complement strand
TCACACCCAAGTTGGAAATCACTGCAATCAGTTCTATTTGTTATAGTGTACCGAGCACCTGATCCGTACTCTGAATTCTTATCCGAATTTGCAGAGTTTTTGTCAAATTTAGTTCTAAAAAATGGAAAAAGTTCTTATTGTAGGGATTTTAATATTCATGTGGACGATGAGAATGATAGCCTTAGCACTGCGTTTATCTC
>NC_045735.1:30089148-30089335 GCF_008692095.1 Etheostoma spectabile | reverse complement strand
CCCTCGATCTTGTTCTGGTGTATGGTGTTGAAATTGAACATTTAATAGTGTTCCCACAAAATCCATTTTTATCTGACCACTGTTTGATTACTTTTGAGTTTATACTGCTGAACTACGCGCCATTAGGCCAAACCTTCTATACAAGATGTCTATCTGATAGTGCTGTAGCTAAATTTAAGGATGCGAT
>NC_045735.1:30088949-30089112 GCF_008692095.1 Etheostoma spectabile | reverse complement strand
AACGGAGGACTCCTATGCTAATTTCAGTCCCTCCCAAATCGATAATTTTGTTGATAGTACAGCAGGCTCGCTGCAAACGACACTCGACTCTGTTGCCCCTCTTAAAAAGAAGATAATAAAACAAAAACGGTTAGCTCCATGGTATAACACTGAAACTCGCAAA
>NC_045735.1:30088815-30088939 GCF_008692095.1 Etheostoma spectabile | reverse complement strand
TATCACGGAAACTTGAGAAGATTTGGCGTTCCACCAATTTGGAAAATTCTCGTTTAATCTGGCAAAATAGTCTTAAAACGTATAGGAAGGCCCTCCGTAATGCCAGAGCAGCATACTACTCGTC
>NC_045735.1:30088532-30088719 GCF_008692095.1 Etheostoma spectabile | reverse complement strand
AGCTCTTAGTAGTAACAACTTTATGAGATTCTTCAATGATAAAATTATAACTATTAGATGCAAAATTCACCAAGACCTGCCTTTAAGTGGCAGTGACTTATCTCTAAACTCAGGAACCTCAGAAATAACACCAGCTATATGTTTAGACTGCTTTGCTTCACTTGATCTTTATCAATTTAATTCAATT
>NC_045735.1:30088102-30088497 GCF_008692095.1 Etheostoma spectabile | reverse complement strand
CCCCATCCCGACTAGGCTACTTAAAGAAGTTTTACCATTAGTCAACACTTCTCTACTAAATATAACTAATCTATCTTTATTAACAGGCTATGCACCACAGCACTTTAGAGTAGCTGTAATCAAAACTTTTCTGAAAAAGCCCAACCTTGATCCAGATGTTTTAGCCAACTATAGACTCCTGTTCACTTATCTATGCTTCTTTAGGCAATATTATCAGGGAAGCACTCCATAAACTTCATTGTTATGCCCAATTATATCTATCAATCAAGCCGGATGAAACTAATCAGTTAGCTAAACTTCAAATGTTCCTTCAGGATATTAAAACCTGGATGACCTGCACTTTTCTAATGTTAAACTCAGATAAAATGAAGTTATTGCTCTGGGACCCAAGCACC
>NC_045735.1:30087956-30088092 GCF_008692095.1 Etheostoma spectabile | reverse complement strand
ATTATCCAAAGAGATGGTTACTCTGGATGGCATCACCCTGGTGTCCAGCACCACTGTGAGGAACCTTGGAGTTATCTATGATCAGGACATGTCCTTTAATTCCCACATAAAGCAAATTTCAAGGATCGCCTTTTTT
>NC_045735.1:30087555-30087712 GCF_008692095.1 Etheostoma spectabile | reverse complement strand
AATCCAGAATAGAATTTAAAATCCTTCTTCTCACCTGCAAAGCTCTTCATGGTCAGGCACCGTCTTATCTTAAAGAGCTTATAGTACCTTACAACCCTTCAAGAGCATTACGCTCCCAGAATGCAGGGTTACTTGTGGTTCCTAGAGTCTCTAAAAG
>NC_045735.1:30087173-30087531 GCF_008692095.1 Etheostoma spectabile | reverse complement strand
CTATCAGGCTCCTCTCCTGTGGAACCAGGTTCCAGTTTGGGTTCAGGACGCAGACACCTTCACCACATTTAAGAGTAGGCTTAAGACTTTCCTTTTTGATAAAGCTTATAGTTAATGCATATAATTGAATATTGTTAGGGAGTGAGGAGTCACAGCGTCCGCCCTAACCCGTTCCACCTGCTTCTTGTCATAGTTGTCAGATCTATCTATTATATAATCAAGAATATAATAAAACTAAAGGGAGACTTGACATACTGCCCGATCCGGTTGGGGAGAGTTCTATTCTAACCAGGTCCCTCTCTTTACCCTGTCTCTCTTGGTTATGCATTGATAAAGCTTATAGTTAGGGCATAGAATT
>NC_045735.1:30086696-30087163 GCF_008692095.1 Etheostoma spectabile | reverse complement strand
AGGGAGTGAGGAGTCGCAGCGTCCACCTAACCTGGCCCACCTGCTTCTCGTCATAGTTGTCAGATCCATCTATCATGTAATCAAGAATATAATAAAACTAAAGGGAGACTTGGTATACAGACCGATCCGGTTGGGGAGAGTTCTAGCCTAACCAGGCCCCTCTCTTTACCCTGTCTCTCTTGATTATGCAGTAATAGTTTTAGACAGCTGGGGACATCCTTTGAACCAGGAGCTAATCTTTCTCATATTATATCTTTCCAGTTAGTGAATAAATTTCTGTCCCAGAACTCTTGTTAATAAACTACGCTCTGGGGAGTCACTCCCCGGAGACCTTATGTTCTTTTTTCCCCAGCATGTTCCCTAGGATCAGGGAGGCTCCAAAATCATGGTATCAGCTGTCGCCATGGTCCCGCTAAACATCCTGCGATGCCATGTTCATCTTGCTACACTCTGCTGTGCCCTGCCAT
>NC_045735.1:30086485-30086686 GCF_008692095.1 Etheostoma spectabile | reverse complement strand
GCCTTGTAATGCCCACAGTGCCCTGCTATGCCATGAACTACTACAAAAAACTGCTACAAACTACTATTTTTATTTTTTTTATTTCCACTCTTCATTCTAACCCCATCCGGCCCGTCAGACACCGCCTACCAAGAGCCTGGATCTGTCGGAGGTTTCTGCCTAAAAGGAAGTTTTTCCTCGCCACTGTCGCACTGTTGCTTG
>NC_045735.1:30084188-30086475 GCF_008692095.1 Etheostoma spectabile | reverse complement strand
AACTACTAGAACTGTTGGGTCCTTGTAAATTCTGGAGTGTGGTCTAGACCTATCTATCTGTAAAGTGTCTTGAGATCACTCTTGTTAGGAATTGATACTATAAATAAAATCTAATTGAAAAATTTAATTGAATTATGGTTATTTAGCAGTTCCTACTGTGATTCTAAGTCTAGGAAGTGTGTCTGTCTATCAGGTGGAGAGGATGGCATGATTTTTGTGTTTTTAGTGGCTGCTACTATAATTCTAGACCAAAAACGTATTGCTGTCAGTTGGTTACAGATTTCTGGAACGGAACCAAAGGCACGGCTCAGAGAAACACAAGGATTTATTGGTAATAAATGAAAGATGTCAGGCAGAGAGGGTGAGAGGAGGCGGACGCCAGGGTCCAGAGCGAAGGCACTAGGCCTGACGCTGGGGAAGGGGAGGACGTTTTGGATGGACGGGGAGACCGAGGGCGAGATGTCAGAGGGAGAGGCACTAGAATCCGAGAAGCTGAGAAATTGATGAGGGAAAGGCCAGAAACGGGATCACAGGTGGAATGGAGCAATAAGTCGAAAGGAGGGGACCTGGTTGTGAGGCCAGCTGACTGGAGATAATGGTTACAGGAACAAACACAAAAAGAGGGATGAACAAAAGGACAGACAAAGGCAAATACAAGGGTTTTTCTGAGGAGCTGTAACGTCTGACACCAGGTTGGCTGAAACAACGATCAAGCGAGGATGGTGAGTGGATCCGGGGTTTACGTACTGGTCTCGATTAGAGCTGATGATTGGCAGGTGAGTACGGCAGAATATGTGATGAGGAGATGATGAGCAGGTGTGGGAAGTCAGCTAGCCAGTGCAGGCGGGGAGGGGGAGAACAAGGAAGAAATTGAGGCAGGGCAAACAGAAAAAAAAAAAAAAACAGGAAACAAAACCAGGAAACATGAGAAACAAAACTGCAAACACAATAGAAAAACTCAGCCAGCCCAACCATCCCAGTCTGGCTATGTGAGACAAGCGTCTAGCAACATTATTGTGTTGTATGGATGCTGTGGTCTCAGCCTGGCAACCTTCTCCAGTAATCTTTAATTTATACTGCAGTAACTATATTAAACACTAGCTGTCAGTATTAAAATATTAAACCTTTAATATGGGGTTAAACCACACAACCCAGTAAAGGTGTGTATGTCTGTTATACCAGATTAAAAGGAAAAGAGGTGTAAGGGTACTATACATTTAGGAAGACATCTTGCCTCTGTTTTAAGGCCAAAAGGGCAAACTTTGGTCAATCACAGGTCATTTCAGAGGGATAGAGCGTTGATATTGTGTGTTCTGCAGATGCATTGCCCGTGCAACAGAGAGGGGGAGAGCCCTGCAGAAACGGGTGTCTAATTCAAATTCTGTCATTTTTATTGTTGCATTCTACCCACTGCAGCTTTAATGCAGATGATATTGTACATGCAGTCCACAGAAACGACTTAGACATGAGATAATCAACGCCCCTGGAGAAGACCATCCTCTCTCTGAAGTCCATTAAGATGACGTACAGTAGAAGGAGGAAAGCTTTGACTGAACATCTACAAAACACAGGCAGTAGGCCCACATCTAGCTAGTTGAGGGATGGAGATCTCTGCTCTCTGTATTGGTCTGATCCTGTCCCTGGGTTTGTGTGAGCTGAACTCAGCTCTTGCCCTGAATGGTTCTGTGGATGATGTTAAACAAAGGGCTGGGCTTAGTGACCTTAATGGGATAGTGAAATGTAAGCTCCAGGGTACCACTCGTATACCTGCATTCACAATGGATGGTGACTATGTTATTGGTGGTGTTTTCTCCATACACCACTACATGCAAACAGTGAAGAAGAACTACACCACCATGCCAGAGCCACAAAGGTGCACAGGGAGGTTAGTAAGAGGGAGAAATGGGGGATAAGAGGATGTTAGTCTGTGTGGGGATATAAATGGTTTTATATGTATGATGTATTGAAAAGGTTTTGTGTAGTTTTAAACACTTTAAAAAGTTTAATAATGCCAAATCAGTATTTGGCCATGTAACATAATATAAGATAAGATCAAGCTTTTTTGGTGTTGTGTAAATTCTAGCTCATACAATAAGTGTTTAACAACGGATTTGTACATATTTACCAAAACAAAGTAATAGTTTATATTTAGTTGACTGTGTGTTGTGAATGTTGGACTGATATCTAATCCTGTGTTTTAGAATTTAACTTCACCCGTATTATGTATTTTTGTAAAAATTGTGAATTGTAGGCTACAATTCAAACAGTGACTTGAGTGTCTGTGTGC
>NC_045735.1:30084079-30084178 GCF_008692095.1 Etheostoma spectabile | reverse complement strand
CCCGTGAACTGCGCTTCTCACGTGCAATGATCTTTGCCATTGAGGAGATAAACAACAGCACGGAGCTGCTGCCGGGAATCAAACTCGGTTATCAGATCT
>NC_045735.1:30083963-30084061 GCF_008692095.1 Etheostoma spectabile | reverse complement strand
TGCCCGTGACGGTGCATGTGGCATTCCAGCTTTTAAATAGCCTGGACCCGGTGTTTTACACCAGTGATAATTGCTCACAATCTGGTATGGTGATGGCT
>NC_045735.1:30083135-30083953 GCF_008692095.1 Etheostoma spectabile | reverse complement strand
AGACTGGGTCCACGCCATCCATCAGCATGTCGCGCATTATCGGGTCCTTTAACATCCCTCAGGTACATATTTTGGATTTCTTTTGTAATATAGACCAGTGCAAATGTTATGTGCCTTTCCCAGTAATTAATTTAACATTTGTTTTCCTTTAGGTGAGCCACTTTGCCACTTGTGCATGTCCTGTCCAATAGCAGACAGTACCCAAATTTCTTCAGAACCATCCTAGTGATCAGGTCCCGAAGCGCTGGCCAAGCTGGTAAAAACACTTTGGGCTGACTGGATAGGTGCTTGTCCGGTCAGATTCAGACTATGGCAATGGTATGGGGTCTTTTCGTGGCCGCTGCACACAGAGAGGGATCGTGTGGAATCTCTGATCTTTCTATCGGACCCCCCCCGTAGCAGGGTTCCAGATCCGCAGGTTTGATGTTCCCTGTGTTGACAGTGACCTGCACATAAAAGCACAACATTTATGTAAAATAAATATTGGAATTTTTTTTCTCCATCACATTCATTCATTTCTATTGTTATGAATATGCTCAGTTAAACCAATCACTAAAGTATCCTATATCCTATGTCTGTGTGTTATCTATCTTTAAATACATTTTGGATCTTAAATGTTTCTCCAGGTCAACAGCTATGGTTGTTGTGGCATTTGCAGCCTTTGGGGACATGAGGCTTCTGTTGGAGGAGCTGTTGCTCGAGCCTTCTCCACCTCGCCAGTGGATAGGCAGTGAAGCCTGGGTAACAGACACTGAATTGCAGAGGTTCAGCTTCTGTGCTGGAGCCGTCGGATTTGGCATTCAGAAATCTGTCATCCC
>NC_045735.1:30081781-30083125 GCF_008692095.1 Etheostoma spectabile | reverse complement strand
GACTTCTTGCTGGATCTCTCTCCCTCTAAAGTGGCTGGCTCTCCAGTGCTTACTGAGTTCTGGGAGGAAGCATTTAAGTGCAAGCTGGGGAAAAGTGAGAAAGTTGTGCTGCTTTTTTACATAGGACAGACACTCACAGTTCAATTCTTGTGGTTTTTTGTGTTGTTTTTTGATTCTCTCTTAGTGGGATATCCTGTGTTAACCCTTATGTTGTGTTCATATTGTTGTTAGACAGCCAATGTTCCCGGGTCTAGTGGACCAACCACAGTATTAGGTTCCTAAATCAATACAGCCATAAAAGTTTATGTAAAAATACTTAATAGATGTTTACTTTAGCTCAATTATCAATTATGTATGGTTCATATTTGCCAATCACCCCTGTGAGATCACATTTATGATAATTTTTGTTTTTTTTTGTGAGAAAACAAAGAAATTCAATTATAAAAGGTAGAAAAACAGAAATAAGATTTTTCATCATTATTTGTGCTCATTTCTTAGAACCTAATCAGAACAAGTGAAACAGCATGAACTGTGAGAATGTGTATTATTGTGTGAGAATAGCAGGTGAAGAAATAAAAAGTAATTCCATAGCACCTACAATTAATATATACTCAGGTCTAGTAGAGTGGTTATGTGTTGGGGGGGCATACCTTGTGTAGTCATTGAATGATTATGCTCTTCACAAAAAATGATCCAAGACCAATGAGTTTGAGTTAGAAGAAATAATGAATAGCATAATTTTTCTTTTAGCAAACAGTAAAAAATTGTATTATAGTGACAGGGATTTCTGATCATTTGTTTGTTTTCATTTTTAAGTTCCTAATTGTAATATGCACAACATTTACAGAGTATTTGGCAAGGAAAATCTAGATCTCAGGCTCCCTCCAACAATGCTCATTAAATATGTAAAAAAGAAAAGAAAATAATGCAATAAATATTAGAATCTGAGACAAAAAATATTGGTAAAACATAATGGTAAAATGTAATATACAGAAATTAAAATGGATATGTGCTAGACAAAGTGTACAGTAATTGCAAAACAGAATAAACTATTATGTCAGCAGGCATGTAGTAAATGCATGCATAATAATAAGTTTTAAAGTGTAAAGGTAAAGTAATAGTGTTATAGTGATGAGCTTGTAGTTCAAGACCAGATGCTGCTGTTTGGCAGGTTAAATGGAACAAAAGAGAGAGAAAAAAAAAAGGATGATCATTTAAAGGTTAAAAAACACATTTCTCTTTGTGTTTCAGGTGCAGCCACAGATGAGAGATTATGTGATGGAACTGAAGACATAAAGACGCTCCAGAGCCCGTACACAGACACATCTCAGCTCCGGATCACTA
>NC_045735.1:30081549-30081656 GCF_008692095.1 Etheostoma spectabile | reverse complement strand
TAAACAATGATTATAAATGATGCCCTTTTTTTGCTTTAATTTCAGAAATGAAAAATATTTGTTTTATTTAATTAATTAATTTTGCTCCCTCACTGTTTTCCTTTATC
>NC_045735.1:30081418-30081539 GCF_008692095.1 Etheostoma spectabile | reverse complement strand
AGGTTCTTACTCAGCTGAAGAAAGTACATTTTGCCCAAAATGGTTATGATGTGTCATTTGATACCAATGGTGATCCTGTGGCCAGATACGAGCTGGTTAACTGGCAAAAAAGTGAGAGTGG
>NC_045735.1:30081160-30081368 GCF_008692095.1 Etheostoma spectabile | reverse complement strand
GCCAGAAGTTCCAAATCAACAGGAACCTCACCTGGGTGGATGGTGGCACACAAGTAAGGAGCACAAAAGCAATAATGATACATAAAATATGGTTATCTTAAAGGGTAACTATCACTTTTTTTCAACCTGAACCCTATTTTCCTATGTTTCTTTGTGTCTAAGTGACTGATGGGAGCAATAATCTTTAAACTAGGTCCAGTATTAAGTG
>NC_045735.1:30080491-30080748 GCF_008692095.1 Etheostoma spectabile | reverse complement strand
TCTGAGATGTGGCAAGGTGCCCACCCATTCAGTGATTTAAAAACAAACAATAAGATCTCAAAATGAATTTTAAAATGAACCAAGAGCCAGCGTAGTGAGGCCAAGACTGGTGTTATGTGTTAATGCTTGTGATTTCCTGTTAACAGACAAGCGGCCGAGTTTTGTACGAACTGTAAGTGTGAGAGAGGTTTGGTTAACGTTAGGGATGAGCCGAATACTCGGCTGAAACGAGTATCCGGTACGGATAAAGCACTTTT
>NC_045735.1:30080144-30080366 GCF_008692095.1 Etheostoma spectabile | reverse complement strand
CTTACACTATTCTGTGATAGGCTAGTCCCAGCACCCCTCCCCTACACTATTCTGTGATTAGCTAGTCCCAGCGCCCCTCCCTACACACACAGATTTCTTATGTTGCTGTGTGCAACTCCGCTCACACGCACTCAGGACACGGAGAAGTGAACAGCTTTCTCCGTATCTCTCAGGTCCGCGGGGCTTTCCCGTTAACATTTAGGGTTTCTTCAGCTTCAGGTT
>NC_045735.1:30079947-30080130 GCF_008692095.1 Etheostoma spectabile | reverse complement strand
ACTTCGGTTTGAACTAGTACCTAGTAACCAGGAGACTTCTGGTAACGTGGAGTTTGTTCAGACATAGTGTTGATAGAATGGGACTCGGGTTGCATCTCTGCCGTCAAAGTTTTTTATTTTTTTTATTTTTTAACTGCCTGCTGGCTCTAACCAGTTTTTTGAGTGTCTGAAACTTTCTTGCTG
>NC_045735.1:30079779-30079914 GCF_008692095.1 Etheostoma spectabile | reverse complement strand
TATAAATAAATAATATTACAAATTAAGATACACACACAAACACATTCCAACCCCCCTCCCCCCTCTGTCTCTTTGTTTCTCTCTCTCTCTGTATCTTTTACTCACTCACAGACACACACACTCACAATTGAGTGT
>NC_045735.1:30079215-30079493 GCF_008692095.1 Etheostoma spectabile | reverse complement strand
AATTTCTGATCAACCCATATCAATTGCATGCTTAAAATAACATACTGGTTAAAGCCCCCCCCCATTTCAAGACAACCTGACCCACTTCCGGGTTAAATATGACCACTTCCGGTTTAGGCCCCGCCCATCCGATACGGATCCGGATACATATCATTCATGTGTACACAGATCCAGATACAGATACAGATAATGCTGTACTCGCTCATCCCTAGTTAACGTCAATGTAAAGGGCATTACAGTAGACCAAACAGTGAAGATAAAAGCATGAATTATGTGCT
>NC_045735.1:30078946-30079205 GCF_008692095.1 Etheostoma spectabile | reverse complement strand
ACGAGATAAAACAGGTTTATTTTGAGATACAAGCCTAAAATGATTGGATTTAACAACATTATTTATCTGTTTATCAATTAACAATCAAGTTTAAAACCATTGTCCATTTTGACACCCAGATTTGTGACTATGGGTTTTACATATTGTTGCAGGTGGCCCAGGTCAACAGGAGGGATATCATTGGCCCAACTGGGTCCAAACTCAATGACCTCTTTTGTATCTTCATTTAGATTTAAAAAGCTAGAAGCCATCCAGGCCT
>NC_045735.1:30076870-30078931 GCF_008692095.1 Etheostoma spectabile | reverse complement strand
ATTCTAGTAGAGAGTAGATGCCATGCTTTATAATTATGTTTTCTAGGCGGAGATATAGAAAAAAGAGAAGTGGTCCAAGAATTGAGCCCTTGGAACACCACAAAGAAGGTGGACAGTAGATGAACCAAAAGCCCCAAGCTTTACTGAAAAGCATCTCCAAGACAATTAGGACTTAAACCACCGCAAAACAGTGTCCCTGATACCAAGACAGTGCTCTAGATGAGAGACAAGAACTGCGTGGTCAACTGTATCATATGCAGCATTGAGGTCTAAAAGCACTAGTATGGCCGAATTGTCAGAGTCAGTGGTTAATAAGATGTCATAAAAAACTCTTAAAAGTGCAGTTTTAGTGCTATGAATTGCTTTAAATCCAGATTGAAAAATCTCATAAATTCCATAAAACAAAGCTTCGAGATAGGTCTGTAATTGGATAAAACCAAGGAATACAGATTTCTTTTTTTAATCAGGGGTTCCACAATGGCTTTTTTAAAATACGTTGGAATGACACCTGCTGCTAAATTACTATTTATGATTTTTTGGACATTCGGTCCAATAGTCTCCCTGGCTTCCTTAAATAGGCGAGGGGGCACAGTGTCAGTTGGACGATATGGGGGTTTTAGTTGATTGGCAATTTCAGTGAGATTTAAAAGACTCAAACTGGTTGAGTACAGTTGAGCAAGTGCATACTATCGAAGGGCCAACAGTGGGGGATGAGATATGGGCTCTGATAGTGACATCCCTGCCTAAAAAGAAGTTAAGAAAACTTTCCCAGACTTCAAATGAAGCTTCCAGACAGGAGGATTGTGGAGAGTTTAATAAAGAATCAATAGTTTTAAAAAGATCAGAGGTTTATTCAATTTTTGAATGACGCTGTGTTCCAACAATCCAACAAGTTCGCCACCGCTGGTGAACTTTGAGAATATCATATTATGCACGGCTACATGTAAACGCAAATATTAGTGGAATATTAACTTTCATTAGCCATGTAAACAGCTTAGTCTGAATATTGTCTTTTTTGGAATAAAGGCAGAAAACGGAATATTATGTGCATGTGTATCGGAGAATAAGCCCCACTATGTACGGGTGTTATTAGTATAGTTCTGCTCTGGATATCTGGGTCTGTACATCCCAGCCAAATTGGCCCCAGTACCTAATTTAGAAAGTATGTTGTTACCTATCTGGCTGATCTCCCTGATCAGTGTGGGGCAATGAATGTACGGCAGGACTCCTCTCTCTAACAGGGTGACCACCTGAAGTGTGATGTGCTCTTAAGCCTGCACAATCTTTCCCCCGTATCCTAAACCTAGCTAGACAGGTGGGTCATCCCTTCTCCAGAGAATCATAAACTCAATATAATTTGCAATAACTACTCTGACTAAATATCTAAACAACTAATTAATTGATTGACCCTTTAAAATGTTGCAAAATCAAACCTATTCCAATTAAATCTGACCAGTTTCAACTCACTCTACTATTGCAGGATTTGCTCCCAAAACAATTAATTGCATAAAATGAAATATGGTTCAATGTGACAGAACAAAGTATTTGTTATTTTAAAAAAATGTTTCTCACTGTAGACAGTCCCTTCAGAGGGACAATTTCCAGTCTGCTGAAAACTGCTCCCAGAGTCTGTCCTGACAGTGGAAGTCTATTGTCCGTTATTATGAACAGTATTACAGCCTTAGCTGCTGTTGCTCCCAGTCCGCGGTCAAAATAGGGAAAGACCTTACCTTAGTTGCTGGTGTAAAGTAAGGAACAAAAATTTGTGACAACAGAATATTCAGAACGGTGAGCAAGCAGGTTATCCTTAACACGAAATCCTTACTTTACTATTCACTCACAGGATAACGTTCTCTAAGTTGCATGGGCAGTCTGTGTTGAGGCAAGGTTTCTCCCAAACTCCATCCAGTTGCAAAAACTCTCCTTCAGAGCTTAACTGGCCGCTGAGTATGATTAGATGCTCCTTTCCCGGCTTTAACCTTTACCATCAAGGCCACGTGGGTATCGGCTAGGGATGAGCGAGTACAGCATTATCTGTAACTGTATCTGTATCTGTTTACC
>NC_045735.1:30076600-30076860 GCF_008692095.1 Etheostoma spectabile | reverse complement strand
TCTGTATCCGTATCTGTACTCGGACTGGGCGGGGCCTAACCCGGAAGTGTACAGAATTTAAGTGGGTCGGGTTGTCTTGAAATGCTTAAAATAACATACTGGTTAAAGCCCCGCCGGCTTTAACCAGTATGTTATTTTAAGCATGCAATTGATATGGGTTCCTCTCCGGGAACCATCACCTTATCGTGGTGGAGAGGTTTGTGTGACCCTATGAACCTGAGGGCTGTGTTGTCCGGAGCTTTGTGCTCCTGGTAGGGTCT
>NC_045735.1:30070982-30076590 GCF_008692095.1 Etheostoma spectabile | reverse complement strand
TGGCAAAGAGGTCTCAGGGGAGGGGCCAGACAAAGAATGGTTAAAAGACTTCGAGCCAGGCCCAGACGGTGGGCTCGTGAGCGAGCGTCTGGTGGCCGGGTTTGCCAGGAAGCTCCGGTCGGGGCCCACAGCCAGAACCAGAACAGCAGAACAAGCAAACGTGGCAACCCTATCCCTACAGGCCCATGGGCCACCGCGCACCCCCCACACCTGTGGGGAGATCACACAAAGGGGGTCGTGGGTGGGGTGGTCGGGCTGTGTGTGTGGGTGTGCGTTGCGCTGTGACGATGTCATGGGTGGCACGGCCATGCCAGCGCACCCAACAGCGAGTCAGCGAAGGTCAGGGGCCTCTTCGACGGACCAGGAAACGGGGCGGCGGGGGGGCGGCAGACAGAGGGGCTCGTGGCACAGAGGCGGATCTGGGGGACGTGAATGTCACCTCTCTGTGGGGGGGTAAGGAGCCGGAACTGTGGGGGGTGGAGCGCTAATGTGAGTTATGACCAGTGCAACAAAGGACTTGATTTCCCCCTTCAGAATTATTAATAAGAATAAATCCGAGCAAGCCGAAAACCTAATTTGTGTATTTCTTCTCTCTCCCCACTTTACTTTAATCCCCATGACCCCCAGGATTTATCCCAAGGTTAGATCTGGGGGGCTTACCCTATACGCGCAGTCCGGTTCTGAACCGTTCTCCGGATTAGGGGTTGGAACTCAGTCCTATTCCGGAGTTGCCCATGGGTGGGGAGGCGGGACCGGAGGGGTAGTAGGGGAACCTCAAAACAAGCCACCGACGCAGGGTGACGATTGCGTTTTTGGCAGGTTTACCCGGAACAAAAAGTATCCTTTGTAGTGGAGCCGATCTTTGCAGGCGTCGCCTCCTTTACGCTCCCTGGGGTGGATGGGGGGGAAGCAAAAACAACTACTGACTGTTGTTTGTGGCATTTCTGCACGCCAAAAACAAGAGTTGGAGTATTGACGGACCTTCTTCCTTCTTTTGGGGGGGAGGCTGAATGGAGTCCTTGTATGGGGCTCCAGTAGGGGGACGCCTTGAGTTCTGCGGGGGACTACTCAATGTGCAACGTGGGGCAATGCAATGACGAGGCAAAAGATGGACTGACATTGGAGAGGAAGTGTTGTAGGAGGAGGAGAGCGGAACCGGCTCCATCCCTCTCTATCTAGATCTAAACCAGAAATAGATAGTCTGGTTGTTGGACGTTTCTGTGATTGTACCATGGATTGTGCAATTACCAACACTATTCGAAACATAGGGAGCTCATAAGTGTACGTGTACCAGAGCACCATAGGCAAAGGTCAATGATCGATTTTAATATCGTTTCATCTGATTGAGGCCGATGTTTTGGACACGCGGAAGTGAAGAGAGGGGCAGAGCTTGCAACTGATAACCATTCTGGTGGTGAGTTGTGGGTAAGGGGGGTGGGGGGGAAGGGACTCTGGCCAGACCTTTGGTAGCCAAACGGGTTTTAGGTAGCAATACATACCATGGTACTTGTTTTAAATAGACAATAGTTTTTGTTTTAATTCTTAATGTCAATCTGTCTTAGTGGGGGGAGTAAGTAAACTTGGGGAACGTCGGAGGAAGGGCACCTGTCTGACGGGACTTTCAACTCACCAACTCTGGCGAGCTTTTCGGGACATCCCTGTTGGAGATTCAACGGGGGGGCATTGAACTGAAGGGACACGATTCAAGACTTCAATGACTAAAGTACCTGCTATCGGCACGGCAAGCTGGGTCTTAGGGTTTAGGCTGCCTCAAGGGGCAGTCGGGTGGAACCCACGAACACCCGGAGTGGACATCGCCCCCTTCGTGGTACAGGGAAAAGCGGTCCGATAGTGAAGAAGGAGATCTTTCCGGGATATATGTTGTCCTCAGGAGGAATCGGAGGCAGTAGTTGCAGGGTGTACCACGAAGGGCCCGAAGGGCTGGAGCCTCTTCTGTGACAGGGCTGGCACCAAAAGCAGCGGGTTGGGGAGAAGATAGAAGTTGGAGAAAAGACATGGAGAAGGACTTCGGTCGGCCCACCAAGGTGTCTTCTGGACAAGAAAAAAACCGTTTCGCCACCTCAGGAGGGGGGAAAGCGAGGAATCATCCAAGCTGCTACTACCAGTAAGGGGTTGGGACCTTAGTTGACGTCAAACTGAGGACGGTAAAGGGAGTTGGGACAAGGAGCACTTTTGAGGAACTCCTAAAATCAGCTGTGACCCGCCTCTTGGGGAGGGTGGAGGCAGCAGAGAGCGGGAGGTGATGGGGGGATTGTCGGTCAATTTCCTGTGGAAGTCGCTGAGGTATTCAAAACAACCCACAGCGGCAACAGCCCAAGGGATTGAGAGATCCGTCCGAAATGCTGAAGGCTCTGGGTGTGGAGGGGCTTGTCTTGGTTGACACGCCTCTGCCACATTGCGTCGCAAGTCTGGGACGGTGCTAAGGAGTGGCAGACCGGGTGGTGGTTCCCCTCTTCAAAAAGGGGGACCAGAGGTAGTGTGTGCCAATTACAGGGGTATCACAATTCTCGAGCCCTCCCTGGTAAAGTCTACTCCAAGTGTGCTGGAAGGAGGGTTCGGCGATAGTCGAATCGGATTTTCATTGAAGAGGAAAAAATGCGGATTCCGTCATGGGCCGGGGAACAAGGACCAGATCTTTACTCGCGCAAGGATATTGGAGGGGGCTGGGAGTATGCCCACCAACCAGTCTACATGTGTTTTGTGGATATATGGAGAAGAGAAGGAGTATGGAACCGGGTCCCCGGGAGGACGAAAGAAAATTGTGGGGGGAGGTGCTGCGGCCATATGGGGGGTGAGGGGGTCCCTCTAGGGCCAATCCAACTCTCCTGTATGACCAAAGCGAGGAGCTTTGTGTCCGGGTTATCGGCTAGTTAGTCGGACTCGTGCCAGTGTGAGGGTTTGGCCCTCCGCCAGGGCGACAATTTGTCACCAATCCTGTGGTACATTTAGGGGACAGGCTATCGAGAGGCGTAGTCGGGCGGCGGGGAGGGTTGGGTGGGGGGTTTTTTGCAGTAGGTTTTTTTGGGGTTGCAGTAGTTTAGTTTTTGCAGACAGTTTTTTTTTTTTGCAGTTTTTACTTTGCAGGTTTTTTTGGCAGCTGCTGCGTCTTCCTGCCAGAGTACCTAGTTTCTGCCCGATTGGTGCAGTTTGGTCTTGAAGAGTCAGTTTCCTGTAGTCCTTCCTCTTTTTTTTTGCAGTTTTTTTTTTTTTTTTTGCAAGTATCTTTCTTGCAAGTCTTCCTTTTGTTTGTTTGCATAGACCTTTCTTTCCCCTTTTCTTCTTCGTTCGCAGGCCTTTTCTTATTGCAACCGCTTCTTCCCCTCTTTTCTTTCTTCAGTGCCTTCTGTTTTATTTTTCTTCCCCTCTTTGCACCGTTTCCCAGTCTCTTTATTTTTCTTCGCCTAGTTCTTTGTGGAACCCTTCTCAGTCCTAGTATTGTATTTTGTTTTTTCTTGCCAAGTCGCCCTTCCACGCGTTTCTCTGTGGTGATCTTTGGTGCAATTCTTTCCATCCGTTTATTCTTGTATGAGTTGCAGTAAGTATAGCGTTATGTTTGTAGTACCGTACTCCAGTACTGTTTCTTGTTCCTGACAAACTGTTGTCTGTTTCCACTCTTTTATAGGTCTGTGAGTACACCGGTTTGCCACACCCTCAGTCCTCCTGTCTCTCTTGTTTTTTGTCCCCAACCGCCTTTTCCCCCTCCCCCGGGCGCTCTACTTGTAGCCTGGCCTCCTTATTTGTCTCCTTTACTCTTTTTTTCCCCCTTTTTCTAGTCTCTTTTTGTCTTTTCTCTTATTTTCTTTTCTTCACTCTCTTTGACGCATTTCCCCTCTCCCCTCCCACTTTCTATTTTTTTCCCCCACTTTATGCCTTCTTTTTCCCCCTTTTTTCCCCCCTATCTTGTCTCCTCCCCCCCCCTATCCCCCGTTGTGCCCCACCCCTGAAAGTTGTTGGCCCACCACAACCCTGCCCCCCACACCTTTCCCCCCCTAGGGCCTTTACATGTTCTTTTCTTGTTTACTGCCTCCCCAGTTACCCCCCCCCCCTTATTTTTCCGGCCTTTTTGTGTTTTGTTGGAGTTCCCCTTTTTTTTTTTTTTTTCTTTGTTGACTACCCTTTGCAGAACCTGTTCATTTCAAGTTTTGGTTTTTGTCTTTATTTTCTGCCAGTTTTGTTGATCGGTAGGCCACCCATACTGTCGCGCGCTTCTTAGTGTCAGTCTTTAGACACTAGGTTTTTTTTAATGTATTGAGGCGGTTCTTGGTGATATGGTGTTGTTATTTTTTTTTTTTTTTCTTCTTTAACTTTTTGCAGTATTGCAGGAGTATCTCTGCACCTAGTTGCGTTTTATTTTTGTAATAGATGTTGGTTTTATTCTCCGATGGCACACTTTTCTTTCTATTTTGTTTATTTTTGTGTTTTCCCCCGCCCTCCGGCCCCCCCCCCCCCCACCTGTGGCCCTTCCCGGAGTTTTTTTTTCCCCAACTTCGAGGGTTCCTTGTGAATTTATAGCAGGTGAGTGCAGTTTGTGGTGTTAAGTCCGGCCTGCTCAGTCTCGGTTTGTTTTCCGCTGCTATCGTTTCCGTTTGCGGGCCCGGCGGGCGTGGTTTGTGCGAGGTCTCATTCGCGCCTTTCGTTGCGGTTTATGATATATCTTATGTTCCTCCGCTCGGTACGGAGGTCCTAGGCAATCACGGGGTCTGGACCTTCATGAACCCTCATGGATCGGTTCGTCAGCCGGGGTGAAGCGGATCGGTGAGTCATGAGGATCAGCACCTCATAAATCCTAGGCATGGTCATCAGGCAGGAACCGAGGAGTGTCTTTCTTCGGGTTGGGGATTGATGTCTCCTTAACCCACCCAGTGAAGGAGTTTAATACCTTGGGTCTTGTTCGCGAGTGAGGGGACCATGGAGCGTGAGATTGGTTGGACGGAGCAGCGGTGCTGTATTACATTCCGTTTATCGCACCGTTGTGACGAAAAGGAGCTGAGCCAGAAGGCAAAGCTCTCGATCTACACGGCAATTTTCGTTACCTACTCCACCTATGGTCCGTAAGGATTGGGTCATGACGAAAGAACGAGATCCAGGGTACAAGCGCCGAATGGGTTTCCTCAGGAGGGTGGCTGGTGGTCCCTAGAGAATTGGAGAAGCTCAGTCATCAGAGAGAGCTCGGTAGTGAGCGCTGCTCCTTCGCGCGAAAAGGAGAGTGAGGTGGTTTCGGGCATCTGGTAAGGATGACTCCCTGGGCGCCTCCTAGGGAAGTGTTTCCAGGCACGTCCGACAGCTGGGAGGAGCCCGGGGAAGACCAGGAATAGGTGGAGACGATTATTCTCCAACACTGGACCGGGACGCCTCGGGATCCCCAGCCGGAGTGGTTGTGTAGTGGCTCGGGAAAGGGAACGTTTGGGGCCCCTACGGAGCGGCTGCCCCTGCGACCCGATACCGGATAAGCGGATGAAGATGGATGGATGGATGGAATTGATATGGGTTGATCAGAAATTCTTATGTTTATTGTTGATTAGAAAACTATTTATATGACAGCATCAAGCTTCAGATCAATGGTGTTGTCATGGTAACAAACAAACTA
>NC_045735.1:30070588-30070972 GCF_008692095.1 Etheostoma spectabile | reverse complement strand
CAAGTTTTGCAACAACAAATACAACACATGCGGTTGCAATTATGAAGTAAAATCTAATGAACAAGAGATTTCATACTCATTATAGCTTTCTTTTTTTAACTTTTAATTTTTGTATGATCAGTGTGATTTTTTTTGTTTTTTTGGTTCTTTTTTTATTTCCACACCAGGTATGTGTGAATGTGTGGTTGTGTGTGTGAGTAAGAGAGAGACACAGAGAGAGAGACACAGAAAGAGAGAGAGAGAGGGGGGGGGGCAGATGCTGTTTCTCAGATCTGCATTGACTTTAATGAAGACAGCAGACAAAAAAAATCTCAGACGGCAGATGTAACGCGAGTCGCATTTAAACCAAGCAGCATGTCTGAAACCCCACGTTCACCAGAAATC
>NC_045735.1:30070224-30070568 GCF_008692095.1 Etheostoma spectabile | reverse complement strand
CTACAAACCAAAGTAAAAAACAAACCTGAGGCTGAAGAAACCCTAAGAAACCCTTAACGGAACAGACCCGCGGACCTGAGTGACGGAGAGAGAGGGAGAGGGAGAGAGAGAGGGAGAGAGAGGGAGGGGGAGAGGGAGAGAGAGAGGGAGAGAGACAGAGGGAGAGAGGGACAGAAGGAGAGGGAGAGAGAGAGCGCTGTTCTCAGTGTTCTGAGAGTGAGCAGAACGTGTGTGTGTGGGGGGGGCTGTAACTATCACAGAACGCAGACACAGTCCCAATTCGGAATTTTATTTAATCCGAGTACAGATATTGACTCGCATTACTCGTATAATACTTGTACTCG
>NC_045735.1:30069563-30070214 GCF_008692095.1 Etheostoma spectabile | reverse complement strand
GTGCTTTATCCGTACCGGATACTCGTTTCAGCCGAGTATCCGGCTCCTCCCTAGTAGCGGCTAACATCAAAAGACTCCAATGCTATTGCTAACAGCTTAACCAACCTTCATTAAACTGAGGAAATGTGTCCTAGTCTACTCGAACAGACTCGGCCCTTACTTGCTAAGCTTTTAACTCCCACTTTTTGTACATCCCTTACACAATAGTTTGGTTCCTTTTTTATTTCTTTCAAGCGAGAGTGGGATTCTGTACTTCGGCATACCTTCCTTTTCACCCCCACGTCTGCACACTTTTTTCTGTTTTCACCCCACACACACCGGATAGGCTATCTTGACCTTGAGTCTTTACTCCTGATAGGGTGATACATCTGTCACAAATGATATGAGGCATCTCTGCTATCTTTGCTATCTGTACCATTACACAACATAGTCATTGTTGAACTTTGTAGTGGTACGTGTTGATATCCAGCTGTCCTCACAGAAATTGATGTATGACGTAACAGCCTTAGCATTAGTTACTAGCAGACCTGGAAACATCCTTGTCGGTACAGTCCAAACACATCTGAAAATCCGCCACAGCTTCACTGGTCCACTTCTCAGATATCCTCACAACAGATTTAAAAAAGTTTTAGTTTCTGCCTGTATGAGGGA
>NC_045735.1:30065428-30069553 GCF_008692095.1 Etheostoma spectabile | reverse complement strand
TGGCATGGTCTGAGTTTCCCAAGTTTGTGCAACACCAATCCAAAATATTCTACCTCTTCTCCTTGTTTCACTGCATGAACACGGTGAGCACACCTTTGACAATAATGTCCAATAAATCCATTGAAGACAAAAGAAAAGTGGGAACTAAGTATGATTGTGTTGTTTCCCTGAGGTGCATGACTATATCTCTGGTGAAAGAGCTCTGGGTATTGCAGCAGAAAACAAAACAAGTGCAGCGCCATCTTACCCCCAATTTCCAAAGGATGCGGAACGGTTGCGGATCCACTCCGAAACGGCGTGGGAGTAATTTGGTTTCCTTTACAGTCATTATGTATATTTCCTCAGGATACGGAACGGCCGCGGAAGCAGACACGCAGAATTTCTATTTTTGCCTTTGCCTGAGAAGTTCTGCTGCAATTCTGTACACAGCAGAGGGACAGGAAGTCGAGCACAGAAACAAATACATTTTCAAAATAAAATAGTGCATGCTCACGACGGGTCATATTTCCCAGCACTTCATCTTGAAAACACAGTACAGAGTAGTTTCCTCTCAACTCCTCTGGATGGAATCAAACTGTTGTTTTTGTGGTTCTATTCTACGTGATCTCGCAAGATCTTGTGGGTCCTCAGGATTTCAGCTGTCAGTCATAGCTGCAGCCGTTCCGCAACCAATCCGGATCTTGTAGGTATTGTCGGACGGTGGAGCATGGAGCAGACACGCAACGGAGCCGCTCTGCAGCCGTTCCTCATCCTGTGGAAATTGGGGGTTAGATGTAAGACTATAAATTTAAAAAACAACCACTTTACTTGTCTAACTCAGATTGTTAAAGCTTCATTTTAGCTTCAGCTGAACTTTTGAAAACAATTACATATATTGAAACAGAAGTATTGTTAAAAGAAATGAAAATGTTTTGTAGCATTTGTTCATTTCTATGATGCCAGGTGCCTGTGTCAGTGTGCTCTGACAGCTGTCCTCCAGGAACTCGTAAAGTTCTGCAGAAAGGAAAACCCATCTGCTGGATGATGTATTACCATGTCCTGAGGAGAAATTAGCAACTCTACAGGTATTTTTCTTATCCTCATAAATAGCCAATGTACTGTACAAAATCATATACAGTGGATGCTCAAGCCTTTTGGTTTTAATTTTTCCAGATTCCCTGATTGTTTCCTCTGCCAAGGAGTTCTGGCCTAATGCACAGAGGAGAGACACTTGTCTCCCCAAAGCTGTAGGAGTTCTTTCCTACAAGAGGTCCTAGGAATCATCCTGGCGCATTCTCAGTTGGTGGCGCCTGTCTGGCCATTAAAAGAGCGTCTGTGTTCTATCGTCACAGGGGACATCCCCATTGTCAGGGCCAACAATTCTGAGCTGAGCTTCTGCTGCTCTTCTCCCTGACTCATGTTTCTTATGTTCATTAACATTTCACGGAGCACCTCGAGTGGTCCTGTGCAGCGCCAACAGCGTTTGGGTATCACCTTGTCCCTCGTTGTCTTGTGTTCTAGGAAAAACACATAGTAGTGTTAATGGCCTTAGTACCTCCCAGGTGTAGTATGTGATGAAATGGTTTGGCCTCCACAGCAAAGAATGCTGTAGTGTCTTTAACGCCTTATTCAAGTTTTAATATGCACTATTTGGTTGGGTCGTCGTCCCCCTTTTCCCATAAAAACCTAACCATATCAAGAAGATAATCAACCTGGAGTGTGCATTAGCTCAGCTGTTGGGTTCTGGGCGGGCTCGGGTAATAGGCATACTGGCTGTCTTTTGCTTTGTGTTAGCTGTCCTAGCTCGGAAATTACCTATAATTTTAATGAAGCCAAGCTCATCCACCTTCAGCATGCTGATATTCTGTTGTCGGGATCACCTTTATCCCAGCATATCTTAGCTCTCCGGGAAATTACTGTGGCTGTGGAGATATTGGCCATCTGGCCTCAGTTTTGGACTAATTCGTGTGATATTTGCTCAAAAAGTTTATCATATTGTTTTTAACCAGAGAAGACACCAAGAAGCATTTAATGAACAAAAAATCAATCCTAAAACATCTGGATTTGGAATAGTTAGATGGAATTTACAGTATGAACCTTCTGCTGGCCCATCAAAAAAAATCTTCATCTTTGTTTTATTGGGAATTAAGTGAATACATAAGTCAAAAATTCACAACAATGCCGTGGTTCTTTCTCTTTTATAAAAGAAATTTTGTTTGTGTTTTAGTTGTGTATTGTATTCAGATGCCCAGTTGACAACCAGACTGGGTTGCCAGATACCTGTAAAAACCTAAACTCGTGTTTACAGCTGGAATTGTTAGTACAGCACATTAACGAAGAAATCAAACAAGATAAACAAAATTGTATGACCACAGGTGTAACAAAACCCGGGTATAAATATGATGAGATGTAGTAATTGAAAGGGCTTGAAGCCCAAAGGACGCCCAAGTGGTAATGCCTCCAATAAATAGCAAAGCTTAGCTTCAGCTTATTTATCACGGCTACAAGGGACAGGCATTTCATGTCATTAGCTAGAGTACCCCGTGGTTACTGAAACAAAGTGAGACACCAGCCATAATCCGGCTAACGCCCATGCTAACCCTGAGATGTTACCGGAGGACCAGGCAAGCGGGCCACGGCTGTTCACAATGTTACCTGTTTGGAGGCCGTAGCCGTACAACTTGGTTTTTTTTTTCTCAGCCAAGAGAGAGGGGCTGTAAATTCGGAGAAGAGGACCGTGAGTTTGGAGTAGGTGCTTAGTGATTGTTGCAGTAAATTTCAAGCCAATTAAATGTGGTCAGCGGGTGGATCCCAGTACCTATGGCCCAGTGTGTGAAAATGGTTACGTTATTTAATTACTATTTTAAAGTCCGGTAATATGTCAAGTATTTGTGTGTTGATTATCAAATTTTGATGGTGGAATCCTATTGTGACTTGCATAGGTAGTGTATGGTTATAGCAGTTCCTTTTGTAATTCAAGTATAGGAAGTGTGGCGTTATCACGGTGGATGGCATGGCTATGATTGTTTGTGTTGTTTAGTGGCTGTGATACTGAATTCTAAAGCCAAAAAACGGTCTTGCGGTAAGTGGTTCCACAGAGGTCTGCGCGAACGCAAGGCTTCTAGGAATGGCAAATTGCAACATCTAATGTGAGCTATCCTCCGCTGTGCTGTCAAAAAGTAATGTCTGGTGTGATGAGTTTGCAACAGAACGGCCCAACAACATGCACAGGCTCAGAGAGAAAACCAAAGGCTTTATTGGGAATAAAGCAGAGAAGTCAGGGAGAGAGAGGTGAGAGGAGGCGGACGCAGGGTCCCGAGCTAAGGCACGAGGCCCTGAGGGATGGGGATGGAAGGAAGCTCTGGGTGGAGGGGGAGATACGAGGGCGAGATGTCCGAGTGGGTATGAGCATTGAACCCGAGGAGCAGAGGAATGATGAGGGGAGGAAAGGCCGGGGAAACGGGAAAGGAGCACAGGTGGAATGGCCCCCCGCCCCACCCGCCACAAGTAGCGGTGTCGCGATACGAGGGTGACAAGGGGGGACCTGCGTAGTGCGGCCAGCTGACTGGAGATACCAATTGGTGAAGACTTATGGTACTGAACTAACACAAAGGAGGGATTAGACAAAAGGGAAGACAAAGACCAAAATACAAGGGATCTTTCTGGAGAAAGCTTGAACCGTTTGACACAAGGTTGGATCGAAACCAACGATTAAGCAAGGCTGTTGAGTGGATCCGGGGTTTAATACATGTACAATTGGAGCTGTGACTGGCAGGTGAGTACAGAAGAAAGACGATGAGATGCGAGCAGGTGTGGGAAGTCTGCCGTGCCAGATTGCAGGGAGGGCGGGCGGGGAAAGGGGAAATACAAAGGAGAAACAGAGTAGCAGGAAGGGAAGACAGACAAAAAAAACAAACAGAGAAACCAAGAGCAGGAAACCATCTGGGCAACCCAACTGGAAAACAACATAGAAAGAGAAAAAACTCAGCCAGCTGGACCCCAACCAGAATCACACGTGGGTATGTGAGACAAGCATCTAGCACAATTGGCTGTATGGTGCTGAGGTCTCAGCCTCGCAACCTCTCCAGTATTTTTTTTAAATTTGTCCTGCCTAACCTATGGTAAACACTAGCTGTCAGTAGTAAA
>NC_045735.1:30065179-30065403 GCF_008692095.1 Etheostoma spectabile | reverse complement strand
GTCCTCCAGGAACTCGTAAAGTTCTGCAGAAAGGAAAACCCATCTGCTGTTATGATTGTATACCATGTCCTGAGGGAGAAATTACTAACTCTACAGGTATTTTCTTATCCTCATAAATAGCCAATGTACTGTACAAAATCAAATATACAGTTCGGCTGCTCAAAGCCCTTTTGGTTTTATTTTTCAGATTCCCCTGATTGTTTCCCTTGCCCCAAGGAGTTCTG
>NC_045735.1:30064676-30064864 GCF_008692095.1 Etheostoma spectabile | reverse complement strand
CCTCTGTATGTCTTGTGTTCTAGGAAAAACAATAGTAGTGTTAATGGCCTTTACAGCTACACTCCCAGGTAGTAATGTGATGAAATGGTTTGGCCCTCCACAGCAAAGAATGACTGTAGTGTCTTTAACGTTTATTCAAGTTTTAATATGCACTATTTGGTTGGGTCTTAGTCCCCCTTTTCCAATGA
>NC_045735.1:30064268-30064651 GCF_008692095.1 Etheostoma spectabile | reverse complement strand
TAATTTACCATGAGAGCTGAGATCTGCGAGGATAAAGGTGATCCCATACTGCAACAGAATATCCATGCTGAAGGTGATAGCTTGGGCCTCGATTAAATTTCAGGGTATTTTCGGTAGGACAGCTAACACAAACAAAGACAGCCTAGGCCTTGTCCCGAGCACAGCCCAGCACCCAAGCTGAGCCTAAATGCACACGCCAGATGATACTTCTTGTATGTAGTTAGGTTTTTCATTTTTACCTGATAATTTTAATGAAGCCAAGCTCATCACCTTCAGCATGCTGATATTCTGTGTAGTCTGGATCACCTTTATCCCTGCATATCTTAGCTCTCCTGGGAAATTTACTGTGGCTGTGGAGATATTTGCCATTCTGGCCTCCAGTT
>NC_045735.1:30063667-30063956 GCF_008692095.1 Etheostoma spectabile | reverse complement strand
CCAGTTTGACAACCAGACTGGGTTGCCAGATATTCCTGTAAAAACCTAAACTCAGTGTTCTACAGCTGTAATTGTTAGTACAGCCATAAAATCAACAAACACACAACATTGTATGACCACAGGTGTAACAAACCCAGGGTAAATATGAGAGATGTAGCTAATTGAAAGGGCTTGAAGCCCAAAAGGACGCCAAGTTGGGTAATTTCTTCCTAATAAAGTAGCAAAGCATTAGCTTCAGGCTTATTTATCACGGCTACAAGGGACAGGCATTTCATGTCATTAGCTAGAG
>NC_045735.1:30063439-30063657 GCF_008692095.1 Etheostoma spectabile | reverse complement strand
GTTGGTTACTGAAACAAAGTGAGACACAGCCAGTAAAGTCCTGGCTAACGCCGCCATGCTAACCCTGCTAATGTTACCGGAGGACCAGGCAAGCGGGCCACGGCTGTTTACAATGTATAGCCTGTTTGGAGGCCGTAGCCGTCAACGGTGAGTTATTTCGAGCCAAGAGAGAGGGGCTGTAAATTGAGAAGAGAGGACCGTGAGTTTGGAGTGTGCTT
>NC_045735.1:30062360-30063414 GCF_008692095.1 Etheostoma spectabile | reverse complement strand
GGAACCCACCTTTAATTGCTTAGAATTACTGGCAACCGCTCATAAGCACACTCCCAACCTCACGGTCCTCTCTTCTCAATTACAGCCCTCTTCTCTTGGCTCGAAATACGCACCGTTGACAGTCTACGGCTCCAAACATCTATACATTGTAAACAGCCTCTGGCCCGCTTTGCCTGGTCCCTCCTAACATTATCAGGGTTAGCATGGCGGCGTTAGCCAGGACTTTTACTGGCGTGTCTCACTTTGTTTCAGTACACTGGGTACTCTAGCTAATGACATGCAATCTGTCTGTTCAGTCGGGTGGCAGCCCAGTCTCATGGCAGTTTGTGAAATGGTTACGTTATTTACTCTACAAGTCACGTTAATGTCACTATTTTTGTGTGTTGATTACAAATTTTGATGTGGGAAGTCTAGGACTGCAAGGTAGTGTTATGGTTATTTAGCAGTTCCTTTTGTAATTCTAAGTCTAGGAAGTGTGTCTGTTTATCAGGTGGATTGGATGGCATGATTGTTGTGTTTTTAGTGGCTGCTACTGTAATTCTAAGCCAAAAACGTCTTGCTGTCAGTTGGTTACAGATTTCTGCGCGAGCACAGGCTTCTAGGAATGTCAATATTGCCAACATCTAATGTTAGCTACTCCGCTGTGCTGTAAAGTAATGTCTGTTGTATGAGTTTGCAACAGAACGGAACCAAATGCACGGCTCAGAGAAACACAAGGCTTTATTGGGAATAAATGAGAGAAGTCAGGGAGAGAGGGTGAGAGGAGGCGGACGCCAGGGTCCAGAGCTAAGGCACGAGGCCTGAGGATGGGGAAGGAGAGGAAGCTCTGGGTGGAGGGGAGACCGAGGGCGAGATGTCCGAGGTAGAAGCACTAGAACCCGAGGAGCAGAGGAATTGATGAGGGGAAAGGCCGGAAACGGGAGCACAGGTGGAATGGAGCAATAAGTCGAAAGGAGGGGACCTGGTAGTGAGGCCAGCTGACTGGAGATACCAAGTGGTGAAGATGATGGTTACATGAACTAACACAAAGAGAGGGATTAGACAAAAGGACAGA
>NC_045735.1:30061422-30062350 GCF_008692095.1 Etheostoma spectabile | reverse complement strand
ACAAATACAAGGGATTTTCTGAGAAGCTTTAACGTTTGACACAAGGTTGGATGAAACAACGATTAAGCAAGGATGTTGAGTGGATCCGGGGTTTAAGTACTGGTCACAATTGGAGCTGGTGACTGGCAGGTGAGTACAGCAGGAAATGATGAGATGACGAGCAGGTGTGGGAAGTCTGCCGGCCAGTGCAGGGAGGGGGGGGAAGGGAAAACAAAGGAGAAACAGAGAGGCAGGGCAAACAGAAAAAAAAACAACAGGAAACCAAAGCAGGAAACATCATGGGAAACACAACTGGAAACAAAATAGAAAAACTCAGCCAGCTGGACCCAACCATCACAGTCTGGCTATGTGAGACAAGCATCTAGCAACACTATTGTGTTGTATGGATGCTGCCGTCTCAGCCTGGCACCCTTCTCCAGTATTTTTTTTAAATTTGTACTGCAGTAACTATGGTAAACACTAGCTGTCAGTATTAAATATTAAACCTTTAATATGGGGTTGAACCACAAAACCCAGTAAAGGTGTGTATGTTACTGTTATACCAGACAAAAAGGAAAAAAGGTGTAAGGGTACTATACATTTAGGAAGACACCTTGCCTCTGTTTTAAGGCCGTAAGGGCAAACTTTGGTCAATCACAGGTCATTTCAGAGGGATAGAGCGTTCATATTGACTGTTCTGCAGATGCATTGCCCATGCAACAGAGAGGGGAAGAGCCCTGCAGAAACGGGTGTCTAATTCAAATTTTTATAGTTGCATTATACCCACTGTAGCTTTAATGCAGATGATATTGTACATGCAGTCCACAGAAAAGTCTTAGACATGAGAAAATCAACGCCCCTGGAGAAGACCATCCTCTCTCTGATGTACAGTAAGATGACGTACAGTAGAAGGAGGAAAGCTTTGACTGAACATCTACAAAACACAGGC
>NC_045735.1:30060629-30060972 GCF_008692095.1 Etheostoma spectabile | reverse complement strand
TGTGTAGTTTTAAACACTTTAAAAAGTTTAATAATGCCAAATCAGTATTTGGCCATGTCACATAATATAAGATAAGATCAAGCTTTTTTGGTGTTGTGTAAATTCTAGCTCTTTACTGACAATATGTGTTTAACAACGTATTTGTACATATTTACCAAAACAAAAGTAATAGGTTATATTTTGTTGAATGTGTGTTGTGAATGTTGGACTGATATCTAATCCTGTGTTTTAGAAATCAACTTCACCCGTATTATGTATTTTTTGTAAAAATTGTGAATTGTAGGATACAATTCAAACAGTGACTTGAGTGTCTGTGTGCAGCATTAAAACCCGTGAACTGCGC
>NC_045735.1:30060223-30060523 GCF_008692095.1 Etheostoma spectabile | reverse complement strand
CCGTGACGGTGCATGTGGCATTCCAGCTTTCAAATAGCCTGGACCCGGTGTTTTACACCGGTGATAATTGCTCACAATCTAGTATGGTGATGGCTGTCATCGGTGAGACTGGGTCCTCGCCATCCATCAGTATGTCACGCATTATCGGGTCATTTAACATCCCTCAAGTAAATATTTTGGATTTCTTTAGTAATATAGACCAGTGCTAATTTTATGTGCTTTTCCCATTAAATATTTACACTTTTGTTTTCCTTTAGGTGAGCCACTTTGCCACTTGTGCATGTCTGTCCAATAAGCAGC
>NC_045735.1:30060013-30060136 GCF_008692095.1 Etheostoma spectabile | reverse complement strand
GGATAGGTGCTGTCCGGTCAGATTCAGACTATGGCAATAATGGTATGGCGTCTTTTCTCGCCGCCGCACACAGAGAGGGGATCTGTGTGGAATACTCTGAATCTTTCTATCGGACCCACCCAC
>NC_045735.1:30056425-30059988 GCF_008692095.1 Etheostoma spectabile | reverse complement strand
CATCAGCTGTTTCTCTGATCCTGCGGCGTGGGTGGGTCCGATCGAAAGATTCAGAGTATTCCACACAGATCCCCTCTCTGTTGTGCGGCGGCGAGAACGACGCCATAATAAAAACCATTATTCCATCGTCTGAAATCTGACCGTACTCACCTATCCAAGTCCAAGCCAAGTTTTTTAAACAACTTGGCCATCGCTTCAGCCTGAACTGATCACTAGGGTGTTCTGAAGAATTTGGTACTGCTGCTTTTGGACAGACTGCAACAGTGCAAGTGGCTCCACCTCAGGAAAACAAAGTGTAATATTAATTGGAAAAGCACATAAAATTAATCACTGGCTATATTACTAAAGAAATCCAAAATAGTTACTTGAGGGATGTGAAATGACCCGATAATTGCGTGACATACTGATGGATGGCTAGGACCCAGTCTCAACCGTGACAGCCTCACCATACTAGATTGATGGCATTAATCACCGGTGGTAAAAACCCCGGGTCCAGGCTATTTGAAAGCTGGAATGCCACATGCAACCTCACGGGTACCGAGGCGCACGATTCGTAGATCTGATAACCGAGTGATTCCCGCAGCAGCGCCGTGCGTTTGTTATCTCCGCGATTGCGCAGATCATTGCACTGATACGCGGCAGTTCACGGGTTTTTAATGCTGCACACAGACACTCACGCACTGTTTGACTTGTATTCCGACAAATCCACAATTTTTACAAAAAATACATAATACGGTGAAGTTGATTCTAAAACACAGGATTCGATACATCCAACATTCACAACACCATTCCCAACAATAACTATTACTTTTGTTTTGGTAATATGTACAAATACGTTGTTAAACACATATTGTCAGTAAAGAGCTAGAATTTACACAACACCAAACAGCTTATCTATCTTATATTATGTGACATGGCCAATACTGATTTTGCATAATTAAACTTTTTAAGTGTTTAAAACTACCCAAACTTTTAACATCAATCAGAAAAAAACATTTTTTAATCCCCAACAGACTAATCCTCTTATCCCCCCTTCTCTCCCTCTTCTAAACCTCCCTGTGCCCTTTGTGGCTCTGGCATGGTGGTGTATTCTTCTTCACTGTTTGCATGTAGTGTGTATGAGTAAAACACCCAATAACTATAGTCCCCATCCATTGTAATGCAGGTATACGATTGTACCCTGGAGCTTACAAGTTCACTATCCCATTAAGTCCTAACCCACCTTTTTCAACATCAGCCACAACCATTTCAGGCAGAGCTCGAGTTCAGCTCACACAACCCCAGAGAAGATCAGACCATACAGAGAGCAGAGATCTCCATCCTCAACTAGCCTAATGTGGGCCTACTGCCTGTGTTTTGTAGATGGTCAGCTCAAGCTTTCCTCCTTCTACTGTACGTCCATCTTACGTGCATTCAGAGAGAGGAGGTCTTTCTCCAGGGGCGGAGTGATTTTCCTCATGTCAAGACTTTTCCTGTGACTGCATGTACAATATCATCTGCATTAAGCTATCATGGGTATAATGCACCTATCAATTTGAATTAGACAACACCGTTTCTGCAGGCTTCCTTCCCCTCCTCTGTTGCATGGCAATGCTCTGCCTAACAGCAATAGAACGTCTATCCTCTGAATGACCTGTGTTGACTAAGTTTGCCTTTACGGCCTGAAAACAGGAGGCCAGGTGTCTTCCTAAATTGGTAATAGATACCCTACACCTTTTTTTTTTCTTTTTGTCTGGAATCAGTAACAGTACACACCTTTACTGGGTTTTGTGGTTTCACCCCATATAATAAGGTTAATATTTAATACTAACAGCTAGGTTTACCCTAGTTACGGCAGTAACAAATTTAAAAAAAAACTGGAGAGGGTGCCAGGCTGAACGGCAGCATCCATACAACACAATAGTGTGTTGCTAGAAGAATGCTTTTCTCAATAGCCAGACTGTGATGGTTGGGTCCAGCTGGCTGAGTTTTCTTTGTTTTCCAGTTTGTTTCCCATGATGTTTCCCTGCTTTGGTTTCCTGTTGTTTTTTTTCTGTTCCCTGCCTCTCTCTGGTTCTTCTCCTTTGTTTCCCTCCCCCCCCTCCCTGCACGCCGGCAGACTTCCCACACCTGCTCGTCATCTCATCATGTCCTGCTGTACTCACCTGCCCACCAGCTCCAATGTGCCAGTACTTAAACCCGGATCCACTCAACATCCTTGCTTATCGTTGTTCATCACAGCCAACCTTGTGCAAACGTTAAAGCTCTCAGACATCCCTTGATTTGTCTTTGTCTGTCCTTTTCTAATCCCTCTCTTATTGTTGTTCATTACCATCCTCTTCACCACGTGTATCTCCAGTCCACTGGCCATCCCTACCAGGTCCCCTCTTCGACTTATTGCTCATTCCACCTTGCTCCCTTTTCCGGCCTTCCCTCAGCATTCCTCTGCTCCTCGTTCTAGTTTCTTCTATACCTCGACATCTCGCCCTCGGTCTCCCTCCACCCAGAGCTTCCTCTCCTTCCCCATCCTCAGGCCTCGTGCCTACTTCTGGGCCCTTCGTCCGCCTCCTCTCACACCCTCTCATCCCTGACTTCTCTCTTATTCCCAATAAAGCTTTGTTCTTCCTGGCTTGCTTTGGGTTCCGTTCTGTTGCAAACTCATAAACAACAACAATTACTTTACAGTCACAGCGGAGTAGCTACCTTATATGTTGGCAATATTGACATTCCGAGAAGCCCTGTGCGCGCGCAGAATCGTTAACCAACTGACAGCAAGACGTTTTTTGGCTTAGAATTACAGTAGCAGCCACTACACACACAACAATCATCCCATCCATCCCACCTATAAACAACACCTCCGAGACTTAGAATTACAAAGGAACGCTAAATAACCATAACACTCCCAGTTGCAGTCCTAGCTTCCCACATCACATTTTAATCAACACACAACAATAGTGACATTAACGTTACTTGTAGAGTAAATAACGTAACCTTTTTCACACTCTGCATGAGACTGGGCTGCCACCCGACGGAACCCACCTTTAATTGCTTAGAATTACTGGCAACCGCTCATAAGCACACTCCCAACCTCACGGTCCTCTCTTCTCAATTACAGCCCTCTTCTCTTGGCTCGAAATACGCACCGTTGACAGTCTACGGCTCCAAACATCTATACATTGTAAACAGCCTCTGGCCCGCTTTGCCTGGTCCCTCCTAACATTATCAGGGTTAGCATGGCGGCGTTAGCCAGGACTTTTACTGGCGTGTCTCACTTTGTTTCAGTACACTGGGTACTCTAGCTAATGACATGCAATCTGTCTTATCCGCAGGTATGATGTTCCCTGTGTTGACACTGACCTGCACACAAAAGCACAACATTTCTGTAAAATAAATGTTGGAACATTTTTTTCCATCACATTTATTTATTACTATTGTTATGAATATGCTCAGTTAAACCAATCATTAAAGTATCCTATATCTTATATCTGTGTGTGTTATCTATCTTCATATACATCTTGGATCTTACATGTTTCTCCAGGTCAACAGCTATGGTTGTTGTGGCATTTGCAGCCTTTGGGGACATG
>NC_045735.1:30050962-30056400 GCF_008692095.1 Etheostoma spectabile | reverse complement strand
CCTGAGAAGCAGCAACTTTAAGGGAGAGAATCCAGCAAGACGTCTCTCAAACCGGGAGACAGATTTTCGAATGCCAAATTCCGATTGCTCCAGAACAGAGCTGAACTCACAAATTCAGTTCCTGTACCCCGGGCTTCACTGCCTATCCACTGGCCGAGTGGGAAGGTCGACAACAGCTCCTCCAACAGAGCCTCATGTCCCCAAGGCTGGCAAATCCACAACAACCTAGCTGTTGACCTGGAGACACATGTAAATCAAGATGTATATGAAGATGATAACACCACAGATAGTAAGCTATAGATACTTTAATGATGGTTTAACGAGTCATATTCCATAAATATTAATAAATAATGTGATTGGAAAAAAAAGTTCCAACATTTATTTTACCAGAATGTTGTGCTTTGTTTGCAGGTCGTGTCAACACAGTGAACATCAACCTGCGGATAACATCAGCTGTTTCTCTGATCCTGCGGCGTGGGTGGGTCCGATCGAAAGATTCAGAGTATTCCACACAGATCCCCTCTCTGTTGTGCGGCGGCGAGAACGACGCCATAATAAAAACCATTATTCCATCGTCTGAAATCTGACCGTACTCACCTATCCAAGTCCAAGCCAAGTTTTTTAAACAACTTGGCCATCGCTTCAGCCTGAACTGATCACTAGGGTGTTCTGAAGAATTTGGTACTGCTGCTTTTGGACAGACTGCAACAGTGCAAGTGGCTCCACCTCAGGAAAACAAAGTGTAATATTAATTGGAAAAGCACATAAAATTAATCACTGGCTATATTACTAAAGAAATCCAAAATAGTTACTTGAGGGATGTGAAATGACCCGATAATTGCGTGACATACTGATGGATGGCTAGGACCCAGTCTCAACCGTGACAGCCTCACCATACTAGATTGATGGCATTAATCACCGGTGGTAAAAACCCCGGGTCCAGGCTATTTGAAAGCTGGAATGCCACATGCAACCTCACGGGTACCGAGGCGCACGATTCGTAGATCTGATAACCGAGTGATTCCCGCAGCAGCGCCGTGCGTTTGTTATCTCCGCGATTGCGCAGATCATTGCACTGATACGCGGCAGTTCACGGGTTTTTAATGCTGCACACAGACACTCACGCACTGTTTGACTTGTATTCCGACAAATCCACAATTTTTACAAAAAATACATAATACGGTGAAGTTGATTCTAAAACACAGGATTCGATACATCCAACATTCACAACACCATTCCCAACAATAACTATTACTTTTGTTTTGGTAATATGTACAAATACGTTGTTAAACACATATTGTCAGTAAAGAGCTAGAATTTACACAACACCAAACAGCTTATCTATCTTATATTATGTGACATGGCCAATACTGATTTTGCATAATTAAACTTTTTAAGTGTTTAAAACTACCCAAACTTTTAACATCAATCAGAAAAAAACATTTTTTAATCCCCAACAGACTAATCCTCTTATCCCCCCTTCTCTCCCTCTTCTAAACCTCCCTGTGCCCTTTGTGGCTCTGGCATGGTGGTGTATTCTTCTTCACTGTTTGCATGTAGTGTGTATGAGTAAAACACCCAATAACTATAGTCCCCATCCATTGTAATGCAGGTATACGATTGTACCCTGGAGCTTACAAGTTCACTATCCCATTAAGTCCTAACCCACCTTTTTCAACATCAGCCACAACCATTTCAGGCAGAGCTCGAGTTCAGCTCACACAACCCCAGAGAAGATCAGACCATACAGAGAGCAGAGATCTCCATCCTCAACTAGCCTAATGTGGGCCTACTGCCTGTGTTTTGTAGATGGTCAGCTCAAGCTTTCCTCCTTCTACTGTACGTCCATCTTACGTGCATTCAGAGAGAGGAGGTCTTTCTCCAGGGGCGGAGTGATTTTCCTCATGTCAAGACTTTTCCTGTGACTGCATGTACAATATCATCTGCATTAAGCTATCATGGGTATAATGCACCTATCAATTTGAATTAGACAACACCGTTTCTGCAGGCTTCCTTCCCCTCCTCTGTTGCATGGCAATGCTCTGCCTAACAGCAATAGAACGTCTATCCTCTGAATGACCTGTGTTGACTAAGTTTGCCTTTACGGCCTGAAAACAGGAGGCCAGGTGTCTTCCTAAATTGGTAATAGATACCCTACACCTTTTTTTTTTCTTTTTGTCTGGAATCAGTAACAGTACACACCTTTACTGGGTTTTGTGGTTTCACCCCATATAATAAGGTTAATATTTAATACTAACAGCTAGGTTTACCCTAGTTACGGCAGTAACAAATTTAAAAAAAAACTGGAGAGGGTGCCAGGCTGAACGGCAGCATCCATACAACACAATAGTGTGTTGCTAGAAGAATGCTTTTCTCAATAGCCAGACTGTGATGGTTGGGTCCAGCTGGCTGAGTTTTCTTTGTTTTCCAGTTTGTTTCCCATGATGTTTCCCTGCTTTGGTTTCCTGTTGTTTTTTTTCTGTTCCCTGCCTCTCTCTGGTTCTTCTCCTTTGTTTCCCTCCCCCCCCTCCCTGCACGCCGGCAGACTTCCCACACCTGCTCGTCATCTCATCATGTCCTGCTGTACTCACCTGCCCACCAGCTCCAATGTGCCAGTACTTAAACCCGGATCCACTCAACATCCTTGCTTATCGTTGTTCATCACAGCCAACCTTGTGCAAACGTTAAAGCTCTCAGACATCCCTTGATTTGTCTTTGTCTGTCCTTTTCTAATCCCTCTCTTATTGTTGTTCATTACCATCCTCTTCACCACGTGTATCTCCAGTCCACTGGCCATCCCTACCAGGTCCCCTCTTCGACTTATTGCTCATTCCACCTTGCTCCCTTTTCCGGCCTTCCCTCAGCATTCCTCTGCTCCTCGTTCTAGTTTCTTCTATACCTCGACATCTCGCCCTCGGTCTCCCTCCACCCAGAGCTTCCTCTCCTTCCCCATCCTCAGGCCTCGTGCCTACTTCTGGGCCCTTCGTCCGCCTCCTCTCACACCCTCTCATCCCTGACTTCTCTCTTATTCCCAATAAAGCTTTGTTCTTCCTGGCTTGCTTTGGGTTCCGTTCTGTTGCAAACTCATAAACAACAACAATTACTTTACAGTCACAGCGGAGTAGCTACCTTATATGTTGGCAATATTGACATTCCGAGAAGCCCTGTGCGCGCGCAGAATCGTTAACCAACTGACAGCAAGACGTTTTTTGGCTTAGAATTACAGTAGCAGCCACTACACACACAACAATCATCCCATCCATCCCACCTATAAACAACACCTCCGAGACTTAGAATTACAAAGGAACGCTAAATAACCATAACACTCCCAGTTGCAGTCCTAGCTTCCCACATCACATTTTAATCAACACACAACAATAGTGACATTAACGTTACTTGTAGAGTAAATAACGTAACCTTTTTCACACTCTGCATGAGACTGGGCTGCCACCCGACGGAACCCACCTTTAATTGCTTAGAATTACTGGCAACCGCTCATAAGCACACTCCCAACCTCACGGTCCTCTCTTCTCAATTACAGCCCTCTTCTCTTGGCTCGAAATACGCACCGTTGACAGTCTACGGCTCCAAACATCTATACATTGTAAACAGCCTCTGGCCCGCTTTGCCTGGTCCCTCCTAACATTATCAGGGTTAGCATGGCGGCGTTAGCCAGGACTTTTACTGGCGTGTCTCACTTTGTTTCAGTACACTGGGTACTCTAGCTAATGACATGCAATCTGTCAGTGCTTACTGAGTTCTGGGAGGATGCATTTAAGTGCAAGCTGGGGAAAAGTGAGAAATTTGTGCTGATTTTTAACATAGGCCAGACACTCACAGTTCAATTCTTGTGGTTATTTTGTGTTGTTTTTTGATTCTCTCTTAGTTGGATATCCTGAGTTAACCCTTGTGTTGTGTTCATATTGTTGTTAGACAGCCAATGTTCCCGGGTCTAGTGGACCCATCACATTATTAAATTCCTAAATCAATACAGCCATAACAGTTTATGTAAAAATACTTAATGGATCTTTACTTCAGCTAAATTACCAATCATGTATGGATAATATTTGCCAATCACCCCTGTGAGATCACATTCATGGTAATTTTATAATTTTCGTTTTTTTGTGAGAAAACAAAAAAATTCAATTATAAAAAGGTGGAAAAATAGAAATAAGATTTTTCATCATTTTTGGTGCTCATTTCTTAGAACTTAATCAGAATAAGTGAAATTGTTTGAACTGTGAGAATGTGTATTCTTGTGTGAGAATAGCAGGTGAAGAAATAAAACATAATTCCATAGCACCTACAATTAATATATACTCAGGTCTAGTAGAGTAGTTATGTGTTGGGGGGGGCATACCTTGTGTATTCATTGAATGAATATGTTCTTCACAGAAAATGATCCAAGACCAATGAATTTGACTTACAAGAAATAATGAATAGCATAATTTTTCTTTTAGCAAACATTGAACATTTGTATTATATTGACAGGGATTTCTGATCAGATGTTTGTTTTCCTTTTTAAGTTCTTAATTGTATTATGAACAACATTTACCGAGTAATTGGCAAGGAAAATCTAGATCTCAGGCTCCCTCCAAAATTGCTCATTAAATATGTAAAAAAGAAAAGAAAATATTGCAATAAATAATAGAATCTAAGACAAAAAATATTGGTAAAACATAATGGTAAAACATAATACATATAAATTAAAATTGATATGTGCTAGACAAAATGAACAGTAATTGCAAAAAAGAATAAACTATTATGTCAGCAGGCATGTAGTAAATGCATGCATAATAATACGTTTTAAAGTAGAAAGGTAAAGTATTAGTGTTATAGTGATGAGCTTGTAGTTCAGGACCAGATGCTGCTGTTTGGCAGATTAAATGGAACAAAAGACAACCAAAAACACAAAAAAAGAGTGATAATTTAAAGGTTAAAAAACACATTTCACTTTCTCTGTGTGTTTCAGGTGCAGCCACAGATGAGAGATTATGTGATGGAACTGAAGACATAAAGATGCTCCAGAGCCCGTACACCGACACATCTCAGCTCCGGATCACTAACATGGTATACAAGGCTGTTTATGCAATAGCTCATGCTATTCATAAAGCAGTGTGTCAGGAAACAAATTCTACAACTCAGTGTGACAAATTCACCAGGATAGAATCCAAAGAGGTCAGTTGAACATAAACGATGATTATAAATGATGCCCTTTTTTGCTTTAATTTCAGAAATGAGATATCTGTTTTATTTAATTAATTAATTGTGCTCCCTCACTGTTTTCCTTTATCTCATATTAACAGGTTCTTACTCAGCTGAAGAAAGTAAATTTTGCCCAAAATGGTTATGATGTGTCATTTGATGCCAATGGTGATCCTGTGGCCAGATACGAACTGGTCAACTGGCAAAAAAGTGAGAGTGGCACTATTGAGTTG
>NC_045735.1:30047409-30050952 GCF_008692095.1 Etheostoma spectabile | reverse complement strand
ACAGTAGGGCAATACGATGCATCACTGCCAGTGGGCCAGAAGTTCCGTATCAACGGGAACCTCACCTGGGTGGATGGTGGCACACAAGTAAGAAGCACAAAAGCAATAATGATACATAAAATATGGTAATCTTAAAGGGTAACTATCATTTTTTTCAACCTGGACCCTATTTTCCTATGTTTATTTGTGTCTAAGTGACTGATGGGAGCAATAATCTTTAAACTAGGTCCAGTATTAAGTGAGATCTCTGCAGATGGCAGCAGCAAAAACAACCATCAACCCAAAACCATTCTTATTATATAGAATTTTAAAAAACAAGGGTTAATAGTGGCGGGACAAGAAATAATTAAAAAAACACATTTAAAAAACACAAACAGACTCAAAACAACATATGACCACAGCAATTGTCATGCTGTGGTTAAAATCCGGGAACTACAAGGGGTTTTAAGACAGATTTAAAAGATTCGAGGGTTCTCGCCATTTGACCGGTGTAGTTAGGCTCTTCCACGTTTAGGGGCTCGCACTGTAAACAGCGCGGTCGCCCCTGTTTTTAGAGCGACGCCAAAGTGATAGTAGACCTAAGTGACCGTGAGGGTGTTAAACTTGTAAGAAGAGGTCTGAGATGTGGCAAGGTGCCCACCCATTCAGTGATTTAAAAACAAACAATAAGATCTTAAAATAAATTTTAAAATGAACAAAGAGCCAGTGTAGTGAGGCTAGGACTGGTGTTATGTGTTAATGCTTGTGATTTCCTTTTAACAGACAAGCGGCCGAGTTTTGTACTAACTGTGAGTGTGAGAGAGGTTTGGTTAACGTCAATGTAAAGGGCATTACAGTAGCCCAAACAGTGAAGATAAAAGCATGAATTATGTGCTCAAAGTGCTTACGAGATAAAACACATGACACAACGATATACTCTGCAGTTCCCTTGTGGTTTAGGTGGACTCCACTAACACACATGCAATCACAAGGGGGTCCAACTCCAATACATGCCAAAACAGTTTATGGGTGGCGGGCGGGAAATACTTATGATCTTTGGGGGGGGTGGTCGCGGGTGGGGGTCAGCAACTTGGGCGAATCATTATTGGGGGGGGGATACTAATTTGCCGGGAAGCCGAAGATTTGCCAATCACACCCTAGTGAGATCACATCAATGGTAATTTTATAATGTTGTTTCTGTGGTTTTTTGTGGTGAGAAAACAACAAAATGTCAATTATAAACAAAAAAAGGTGGAAAAATAGAAATAAGTTTTTCAATCATTTTTGGTGCTCATTTCTTAAACTTAAATCAAATAAGGAAAATTGTTGAACTGTGAGAATGTGTATTCTGGTGTGAGAATTAGCAGGGTGGAGAAATCAAACACATAATTCCATAGCACTACAATTATATATATACTCCAGGTCGTAGTAAGTAGTTTATGTGTTGGGGGGGGCATTACCTTGGTGATTGTCATTGAAATGAAATATGTTTCACCAGAAAATGATCCAAGAACCAAGAATTTGACTTACAAGAAATATGAATAGCCATAATTTTTTCTCTTAGCAAACAATTGGAAACATTGTATTATAATTGACAGGGATATTGCTGATCAGGAGTGGGGGGAATATTGTTTGTTTTTTTCCTTTTTAACGATTCTTAATTGTATTAGAACAACACTTTATACCGAGATGGTGCAATGGAAAATCTAGATCTCCAGGCGCCCGTCCCCAAAATGCTCATTAATATGTACAAGAAAATAAAAATATTGCAATAAAAATAATAGACTCTTAAGACAAAAAAATATTGGTATAAAAGACATAAGGTAAAACATAATACATGGGAGAAAGGTGGAAAATTGATATGGCTAGACAAAATGACACAGTAATTGCAAAAAAGAAAACTATTGATGTCAGCACAGGTAGTCAATGCATGCATAATAATCGTTTAAGTGAAAGTAAAGTATTAGTGTTTATAAAGTAGAGCTTGTTAGTTCATGACCAGATGCTGCTGTTGCAATTAACATGTGAACAAAAGAGCAACCAAAAACACAAAAAAGAGTGATAATTTTTTAAAAGGTTTAAAAAACCACCTTTGATTTCACTTATGCTCTTGTGTTCAGGGATGTGCAGGGGCACAGTATGAGAGATTATGGTGTATGAACGAAGACATAAAGGATGCTCCAGAGCCGTACACGGACAACATTCACGCTATCGTATCACTAAAATGTGAATAAACAAGGCTGTCTTGCAATAGACTCATGCTATCATAACGCAGTGGTCAGGAAAACAAATTCTACAACTCAGTGTGACACATATCACAGATAGATCACAAGAGGTCAGATTTCGAACATAAACATGATTATAAATGATGCCCTTGTTTTGCTGTAATTCAGAAAGGAATTATCTGTTTTATATTATTAATTACTGTGCTCCCTCTACTGTTCCTATTATCATATTAACAGGTTCTTACTCGCTGAAGAAGTAACATTTTGCCAAAAATGGTTATATGTGTCATTTAGATGCAAATGTGATCTGTGCCAGATACGAAACTGGTTCAACTGGCAAAAAAGTGAGAGTGGCACTATTCGCGTTGGTGCAGTGGGCAATACGATGCATCCTGCCATGGGCCAGAGAGGTTCCGTATCAACGGGACCTCAGCGTGGGTGGGAGTGGGGCGGCACAAGTAAGAAGCCAAAACATAATTTATACATAAACTGGTAAGCTTAAGGTTACTATCATTTTTCCAACCTGGTACCCTATTTTACTTCCTGTTTATTTGTGTCTACGGACTGATGGAGCAAAATCTTTAAAGTAGGTTCCATATTGAAGTGAGATCTTGCGGCAGATGGCAGCAGCAAAAACAACCATCCAACCCAAACCATTCTATTATATAGAATTTTAAAAAACAAGGTTTAAGTAGTGGCGGACAAAGAAATAAATATAAAAAAACACTTAAAAAACACAACAGAACTCAAACAACATATGACCCGCAATTGTCATGCGTGGTTAAAATCCAGGGAATACAAGGGGTTTTAAGACAGATTTAAAAGATTCGAGGGTCTCGCCAATTTGACCGGGTAGTTAGGCTCTTCCACAGTTTAGGGGCTGCACTGTAAAAGCGCGGTCGCCCCTGGTTTTTAGAGACGCCAGCCAAAGTTGATCAGTAGACCTAAGTGACCGTAGGGTTTAAACTTTGTAATAGGTCTTAGATGGGGTCAAGGTGCCCCAGCGCCCTTCAGGTGATTTAAACACCAATAAATCTTAAATAATTTTTAAAATGAAAGCAAAGAGCCATTGTAAGTGAGAGCTGGACTGGTGTTTCTGTGTTAATATGCTTGTGATTTCTTTTTAACAGACAACGGCGCGGAAGTTTTGTACAACTGGAGTGTGAGAGAGTTTGGTTTTAACGTCAATGTAAAGGTGTGCATTACCAACAGTAGCCACAACAGTTGAAGATAAAGATGAAATTATGTGCTCGCGGCGGGGGGGGGGGGGGGGGGGGGGGATGCTTACAGATAACAAAAACAGGTTATTTTGGGAGAACCAGCCTCAATTGATTGATTT
>NC_045735.1:30047135-30047384 GCF_008692095.1 Etheostoma spectabile | reverse complement strand
GATTTAACAACATTATTTATCTGTTTATCAATTAACAATCAAGTTTAAAACCATTGTCAATTTTAACACCCAGATTTGTGACTATGGGTTTTGCATATTGTTGCAGGTGGCCCAGGTCAACAGGAGGGATGTCATTGGCCCAACTGGGTCCAAACACAATGACCTCTGTTGTATCTTCATTTAGATTTAAAAAGCTAGAAGCCATCAAGGCCTTAATGTATTTTAACATTCTAGTAGAGAGTAGATGCC
>NC_045735.1:30046299-30047125 GCF_008692095.1 Etheostoma spectabile | reverse complement strand
ATAATTATGTTTTCTAGGCGGAGATATAGGGAAAAGAGAAGTGGTCCAAGAATTGAGCCCTGTGGAACACCACAAAGAAGGGGGACAGTAGATGAACCAAAAGCCCCAGCCTTTACTAAAAAGCATCTCCAAGACAATTAGGACTTAGAATACCAAGACAGTACTGTAGATGAGAGACAAGAACTGGGTGTTCAACTGTATCATATGCAGCACTGAGGTCTAAAAGCACTAGTATGGCCGAATTGCCAGAGTCCGTGCTTATTTAGATGTCATAAAAAACTCTTAAAAGTGCAGTTTCAGTGCTATGAAATGCTTTAAAACCAGATTGAAAAATCTCAAAAATTCCATAAAACGAAGCTTTGAGATAGGTCTGTAATTGGATAAAACCAAGGAATATAGATTTCTTTTTTTAATCAGGGGTTCCACAACGGCTTTTTTGACATACGTTGGAATGACACCTGCGGCTAAATTACTATTTTTGATTTTTTGGACATTCGGGCCAATAGTCCCCCTGGCTTCATTAAATAGGTGAGAGGGCACAGTGCCAGTTAGAAGAAATGGGGATTTTAGTTGATTGGCAATTTCAGTGAGATTTAAAAGTGACACAGACTCAAACTGGTTGAGGACAGTTGAGCAAGTGCATACTATCAAAGGGCCAACAGTGGCGGATGAGATATGGGCTCTGATAGTGACATCCCCACCTAAAAAGAAGTGAAAAAAAATTTCACACAGTGATGCGGGGGCTACATACAAGACAACCGTACAGGATCCTTAGAATGGAGATGGTTACGAAACTGCTGCTTTCACTGTCCATGATGATGACTAT
>NC_045735.1:30046125-30046289 GCF_008692095.1 Etheostoma spectabile | reverse complement strand
AATGACGAAGATGGTGACACACATAATATTCAGCAACTAGACCCCGTGAGTAGCAGTCACCCTAATCAATGTGTTGTGATGGAAGAGGATCCAGCACTCTGCTGTCAGACAGAGAGCACGTCTTTTTCAAATAAATAAGGACTGAAAAGGGGGAGAACAAGGGT
>NC_045735.1:30026311-30046115 GCF_008692095.1 Etheostoma spectabile | reverse complement strand
CCCATGCCTGTGTTTGCCTTAGGCCTCAAAATGAATAAATCCGCACCTGGCGTTACACAACATAGTCATTGTTGAACTTTGTAGTGGTACGTGTTGGTATCCAGCTGTCCTCACAGAAATTGAGGTATGACGTAACAGCCTTAGCATTAGTTACTAGCAGACCTGGAAACATCCTAGTCGGTACAGTCCAAACACGTCTGAAAATCCGCCCCCAGTTTCACTGGTCCACTTCTCAGATATCCTCACAACAGATTTAAAAAGTTTTAAGTTTCTTCCTGCTGTATGAGTGGAATCAGGGAGGACCATGTCAGTCTGAGTTTCCAAGTTGTGTTCAACCCACCATCCAAATATTCTACCGTATTCTCCTTGTGTTCACTGATGAACACGGGAGCAACCCTTGACAATAATTGTCAATAAACCATTGAAGTGACAAAGAAAAGTGGGAAAACTTAGTTAGGTTGTTTGTTCCTGAGGTGCATACTATATCTATGTTGAAAGAGCTCGTGTATTGCACAGAAAAAACAAGGCACGCGCCATCTTACCCCCTATTTCCAAGGATGCGGAACGGTTGCGGATCCCACTCCGAAACGCGGGATAATTTGGTTCCCTGTTCAGTCATAGGATATTTCCTCAGATACGGAACGGTCCGCGGAAGCAAGACACGCATGAATGTTTTTATTTTGTGCTTTGCCTGAGAAGTGTCTGCAACTTCGTACCAGCAGAGGGACAGGAGACGAGCCACAGAAACAACTACATTTAAATAAAAAATAGTGCAATGTCACGACGGGTCAATTTTCCCAGTCACTTTCATTTGAAAAAAAAGTACGAGTGTAGTCCTCTCAACTCCTCTGGATAGGAATCAACTGTTGGTTTTTGTCGTTTCATATTCTACGTGATCGTCGCAAGACTTGTGGGTCCTCAAGGATTTACAGCTGTAAGCCTTCCATAGCTGCAGCGTTTCCGCACCAATCGGACTCGGTAGGTATTGGCGGGACGGTGGAGCATGGACAGACACCAACGGAGCTGCGCGTCTGCAGCTGTTCCTCATTCCTGTGGAAAATTGGGTGTTAGATGTAAGACTATTTATATTTAAAAAACAACACTGTACTGTTAACTCAGATTGTTAAAGCTTCATTTTACTTCAGCTGAACTTTTGCAAACAATTCAATATTGAACAGAGTTTTGTTTTAAAAGAAAGAAAAAATGTTGATAATATTTGTTCATTTCTAAATGACAGGTTGCCTGTGTCAGTGCTACTTGCAGCTGGTCCTCCAGAACTGTAAATGCGCAGAAAGGACAAACCCATCTGATGTTTGATTGTTTATAACCATGTCCTCCCCCGTAGGGAGAGAGTAGGCACTGCTTACAGGTAGTTTTACCTCAAAAACTACCAATGTCCTGACAAATAAATACTACATAAGATTGCCTCAAAGCCCTTTTTTATTTTAATTTTTCCAGATCCCCTGATTGTTTCCCTTGCCCCAGGAGTTCGCTGCCAATCCAGAGAGACACTTTGCTCTCCCAAGCCTGTAGAGTTCCTTTCCTACAACGAGGTCCTAGGAACATCTGGCTGCATTCTCAGTTGGTGGCGCCCTTGTTGGGCATTAGATAACAGCGTCTGTGTTCTATACGGCACAGGAACGGCATCACACGATGTCAGGGCCGGACCAATTCTGAGCTGAGCTTCCTGCTGCTCTTCTCCCTGCTTAGATGTGTCCTTATGTTCAAAACTTATGAGCACCCTCTGAGTGGTCCTCATGCTGCCGCCACACAGCGTTTGGAATCACCTTTGTCACCCTCTGTATGTCTTGTGTTCTTGGAAAAACCAATAGTAGTGATTATGGCTTGTAGAGCTACACTTCAGGTAGTGGATGTCATGAAATGGTTTGGTCCCTCCACAGCAAAAAGCTGTATGTCTTTAACGTTTATTGTTCAAGTTTTATAATATGTACTATTGGTTGGTGCTTAGTCCCCCTGTTCCAATAAAAAACCTACACCATATAACAAGAAGTAATCAAATCTGGACGTGTGCATAGGCTTCCAGGCTTTGTGTTCTGGGCTGTGCTCGGGTACACTAGGCTATCGGCTGTCTTTTTGCTGGTGTTAGCGTCCAGTATCGGAAAATTTACCATGATAATTTTAAGTGAAGCCAAGCTATCAACCTTCCGCATGCTGATATCTCTGCAGTCTGGATCAACCTTATCCACTGCCTATCTCAGATCCGCTGGGAAATTTACTGTGGCTGTGGGAGATAAGTTGCCATTGCCTGGCCTCCAGTTTTGGATAATTTCCGTGGATATTTGCTCCAAATAGTTTTCATCATATTGGTTTAATCCAGAGAGAACACAAGAAGCATTTAATGAACAAAAAATCAATCCTAAAACATCGAGATTTGGACAACAAACTTTGTTTTAAAGTGGAAATAGTTAAGATGGCATTTACAGTATGAACCTTATGCTTTGCCATCAAAAAAATCTTCTCTTTGTTTATTGGGAATTAAGTGAATACATAACAGTCACAAATTTCCAACAAATGCCGTGGTTCTTTCTCTGTTTATAAAGAATTTCTGTTTGTGTTTTAGGTTGTGTATCGTTATCAGATCCCAGTTGACAACAGACTGGGTTGCACAGAATGCCTGTTAAAAACCCTAAACTCAGTGTGTTACGCTGTAAATCATTAGTACAGCCATATAAACAGCACAACATTCCACAACCGAGTTAAATTTGTATGACCACAGTGTAACAAACCCCGGGTAATATTGTAGAGTAGCTAATTGAAAGGGCTTTGAAGCCCAAAAAGGCGCCAAGTTGGATAGTTTCCTTCCCAATCAAGTAGCAAAGCGTGCTTCAAGCTATTGTATACGGCTACAGGACAGGCTTTCATGTCCATTAGCTAGAGTACCAAGTGGTTTACTGAAACAAAGTGAGTACACAGCCAGTAACAGCCTGGCTAACCCTGCTATGGTACCACAGAGACCAGGCAAAGGCGGCCACGGCGTTCACATGTATAGCTTGTTGAGGCCGTAGCGTCACCAGTGCGTATTTCCAGCCAAGACGAGAGTGGCTGTAAATTGAGAGAGTGGACGTTGAGTTTTGGAGTGTGCTTAGTGATGAGTTGCAGTAAATGCTAAACCAACTAAAATGTGTTTCAGAAAAACAAGAGTGGGTGGCAGCCCAGTCTCATGGCAGTTGTTGGAAATGGTCTACGTTATTTAATCTACTGATTTGTCTACAAGTTCACGGGTTAATGTCATTAATTTTGTGTGTTGATTTCAAATTTTGATGGGGAAGCCTATTTTGTGGATTGATTATGTAGTGGAGTAAAGTGAAAGTAAACAACACAGGACTTTCAACGCGTCTCACTGAGGCCAGTGTCTTTCCGTGTTTCTCTTCCTAACCACATCTGTCCGTTGTTGTTGGCCGTGGTTCTGCGTGTGAAGGTTTCCTTCCCCTGTCTTTTTTTCCTAACGCCAACTGTACCGTGTGTTGGCCGTCATTAGCGTTTCATTTCCCTGTTGTTGGTGTGCACAAGACGGTGGACATCAGAGTCCAGAGACGAAAGGCACGAGGCCTGAGGATGGTAAGGAAGGAAGCTCTGGGTGGAGGGGAGACACCGGGCGAGATGGTCCGGGGAACGAGGAACTAGATCCGAGAGATTGAGAAATGATGACGGAAATGACCGGAAACGGGAGCGCAGGTGGACGTGAGAAAGAGACCGAAAGGAGGGACCTGGCAGTGAGGCCAGTGACGGAGATACAAGTGGTGAGCCTGCTGGTTATGACCAAAACACAAACAGAGAGGGATTAGACAAAAAGACAGACAAAGGACAAAATACAGGGATTTTCTGAGAGCTGTAAGTCTGACCCAAGATTGGATGGAAACAACGACCAAGCAAGGAATGTGGAGTGATCTGGGGTTGTAATGGTCACAATTGGAGCTGATGACTGGCAGGTGAGTACAGCAGGAGATGTGATGAGATATGAGCAGGTGTGGGAAGTAGCCGGCCGTGCAGCAACAGGGTGGGAGGGAAAACAAGGAGAAAAGAGAGGCGGCACACGCAAAAAAACAACAAGAAACATATGGGAAACAAAAATGAAAACAAAAGAGAAAATACAACAGCAGCCGGACCCAACCATCACAGTCTGGTATGTGAACAAGCTCTAGCAAGCATTATTGTGTTGTATGGATGCTGTTGGTTCTAGCTGGCCCCCTCCCTACCGTATCTTTAATTTTAAGCAGTAACATATTAACATAGCTGACAGTAACTACATATTGCACCTTTAATATGGGTTATAACCACACAACACCTAAACGGTGGATGTACACTGTTTACCAGATAAACAGGAAAAAAGTGTAAGGGTACGATACTTAGACAGACACTTGGCCTATGTCTTAAAGGCCATACGGAAAACTTCGATCAATCCAAGCTCATTTCAAGGGATGGAAGCGGTCATTTGACTGTTCTGCAGATGCCCGGCAGAAAGGGTGTCTAATTTCAATTTTTGTCATTTTTATTGGTGCTTCTAACCCACTGCATGCGTTTAATGCAGCATATATTGTACATGCAGTCCACAGAAAAGACGTAGACATGAGGAAAAATCAACGCCCCTCTCTCTGATGTACATTGGATGACGTACGTATAGAAGTATGGAAGCTTGTCTAACACATCTATAAACACACTGTAGTACGCCCCACATCCAGATAGGAGAGGGATGGAATCTCTGCTCTCTGTATTGGTTCTGATCACTGTCTCTTGGGTTTGTGTGACTGAAACCAGCTCTTGCCCTGATGTATGTGGATGATGAAACAAAGGTCTGGGCTTAGTGACCTTAAGGGATAGTGAAATGTAAGCTCCAGGGTTACCACTCGTATATACCGCATTCACAATGGATGGGACTAGGTATTGGTGTTGTTTTCTCCATACACACTACAGCAAACGGAAGGATAACTACACCACCATGCCACAGCCACTAAGCTGCACAGGAAGGTTATGTACAATAGGTGGGGAATAACGAGGATGTTAGTCTGTGTGGGGATATAAATGATGTAAATATAGTTTATGTTGTCTTACAATTGATTTGAAAAGGTTTTGTGTAGTTTTAAAAAAAACTTAAAAGTTTAATATGCCAAATCAGTATTTGGCCAGTAACAAATATAAGATAGATCAATTTTTTTTTGGATGTGTAAATTCTAGCTATACATAGTGTTTAAAAGGATTCTACTATTACCAACACAAAGTAATACGTTATATTTATTTGACTTGGTGTTGTGAATGTTGGATGATATTAACCTTTTTTTGAGAATTTCACTTCACTCCGTATTATGAATTTTTGTAAAAAATGTGATTTTAGGCTACAAAATGTCAAACAGTGACTTGAGTGTCTGTGTGCAAGACATTACAACCCTAAACTGCGCTTTTCACGTTGCATGATCTTTGCCATACGAGGAGAAAACAACACCGCAGAGCTGCTGCCAGGAATCAAACTGGTTATCAGATATTTGACCTCGTGCGCCTCGGTGCCCATGACGGTGCAATGTGGCATTCCACTTCAAATAGCCTGGACCCGGTGTTTTACACCGGACATGCTCACATCTGGTAATGGTGATGGCTGTCTGTGAGACTGGGTCCACGCCATCCATCAGCTGCACGCAGTATTTGGGTCATTTAACATCCCTCAAGGTACATATTTGGATTTCTGGGAAATATTTTTGGGTATATAGACCCGTTGCTAATTTTATGTCTTTCCAGTAATCATTTCACTATTATTCACTTCGGTGAGCCCACTTTGACTTGTGCATGGTCTGTTCCATACGCGCAGTACCAAATTTCTTCAGAACCATCCCTAGTATCAGTTCCAGCTGAAGCGCTGGGCAAGCGGTAAAACACTTTGGGCTGGACTTGGATAGGTGCTGTCCCGGTCAGATTCAGGACTATGGCAATGATGTATGGCGTCTTTTTTTTTGCCGCGTGCCACACGAGAGGGGACTGGTGGAGTACGCTGAATCTTTTATCGGACCCACCCACGTGCAGCGTTCCGAGAGTAGCTGATGTTATCCGCAGGGTTTGATGTTTCCCTGTGTTGACATGACTGAACACAAAAAAAGCAACATTTCTGGAATAAAATATTGGAAAAATTTTTGTTCCATCACATTTATTTCATACTATTGTCATGAATATCTCTCGTTAAACCAATCCTAATCCCTATCCTATGTCGTGTGTGGTTAAACTATCTCATATACATTTTTGGATCTTAATGTTTTCCAGTCACAGCTAGGTTGTTGTAGCATTTGCAGCCTTTGGGGACATGAGGCTTCCTGTGGAGGATCTGGTTGATTGAGCCATTCTCACCTGCGCGTGGATAGGCAGTGAAGCCCTGGTAACAGATACTGAATTGCTGAAATTCAGCTGTCTGTGATGGAGCACATCGAATTGGCATTCTAAATCGTCATCCGTTCTGAGAGACTTCTGTGCTAGAGATCTCTCCCTCAAACGTGCTGCCTCTCCGTGCTAACTGAGTTTGGGGGATGATTAAGTGCCAGCTGGGGAAAAGGGAACAATTGTGGCTGATTTTTAATATAGGACAGACACCCCAGTTTCAATTCTTGGTGGTTATGGTTGTGTTGTGTTTTTGATTTCTTCTTGATGGAATTTCCTGTTAACCCGTTGGTGGTGTTACAATTTTCTAGTGGGACCCCACCACAGATATAGGTTCTTAAATCAATACAAGCCTAACAGTTTCGGTAAAAATAATAAATGTGTACTTCAGCTCAATTACCATCTGTATGGTTACTATTGGCATTTCACCCCTGGAGTACATTCATGATAATTTTATCATTTTTGTTTTTTTGATATAACAAACAGAAAGAAATTATCAAACTGGTAGAAAATAGAATAAGATTTTTCATCATTTCTGTAAGACTTACATCAGAACGGTGAAATTGGTTTGAGACTGTGAGATGTGTAGCTTTGTGTGAGAATAGTATGTGAAGAATAAACCAGGTCCATAGCACCTACCAATTAATATATACCTACAGGCTTAGAGGACTTGATGTGTGGGTGGGGGGGTGGTGGCTTACTTGTGTAGTCATTGAATGATTTGTTCTTCACAGAAAATGAGGGTTGGTTAGAAGAGAAATTAGAATAGATATTTTTTTTTCAGCAAACATTGAAAATTTGTATTATGAGTGACAGTGATTTCTGATAATTTATTTGTTTTATTTTAAAGTGTCTTTATTGTAATATGCACACACTACAGAGTAATTGGCAGGAACATCAGATTCAGGGTTTCTCCAAAAATGCTCATTAGATAGTAAAAAAGAAATAAAATATGCTATAAAAATTAGACGATCAAAGCACAAAATATGTGGTAAACCACATGGTAAATATATGAATTAAAATGATATTGCTAAGACAAAGTGTACAGTAATTGCAAAAAAAAAACATCATTGTAAGCAGACTTTAGTAAGTATGAGTTAGAAGAAGTTTTTAAGTATAGGTAAAGTGACAGTGTAAGAGTCTAAACAAAGAAAAGTAGTGTATATCAGGTCATGAGCTGGTAAGTTCGAACAGTCTCTGCCTGTTTGGCATGTTATGGATAAAAGAGTAGTAAACGCAAAGAAAATGATAATTTAAAGGCTACAAAAACACATTTCACTTTCTCTCGTGTCCGGTGCAGCACAAGAACGAGAGATGTGTTGTGATGGACTGAAGACATAAAAACGCCTCAGAGCCGACTCAACCGACACATCTCAGCTCGCGGATGCACTAACATGGTATATACAAGCTGTTTATGCAATAACTCATGCCATTCAAAGCAGTGTGCCCAGGAAAACATTCTACACTCAGTGTGCAAATTCACCGGTAGAGATCCGTCCAAAGAGAGGTCAGTGAACATAAACTGATGATTATAATGATGCCCTTTTGCTTAATCTCAGAAAGTGAAAAGATTTGTTTATTGAATTATTAATTTCGCCCCTTACTTGTTTCCTTTATCTCATATTAACAGGTTCTTACTCGCGAATGAAAGTAAATTTTACCCACAAATGGTTATGAGTTGTCCATTGAATGCACGGGGATCCTGTGGCCAGAGATAGTGGTTTAACTGAAAAAAGTGAGAGTGGCGAATTGAGATGGTGACAGTAGGGAAACGATGACATCACTGCCAGGGGGCCCAGAAAGTTCAGTATCACCAGTGAACTCACCTGGGTGAGGATGGTGGCCACACAAGTAGGAGCACAAAGCCATACGTTACATAAAATATGGTAATCTTAAAAGGGTACTATCATTTTTTAACCTGGACCTATTTCCTTTGTTTCTGTGTGTTCAAGGACTGATGGAGCCATAATGTTTACAAATTGGTCCAGTAAAGTGAGAATCTCTGCAATGGCATCGCATAACAAGCCATCCGTATCCACTCCATTTCTTACAAAGCACAGTACACAAACAAGTTTACAAAGTGTGGACAATACCATAAAATAATAAAAACACACAGAATCATAAACAACCTATGGACACACAATTGCATGCTGGGTTAAAGCACGGGATCAAATTGGGTGTTTAGAACAGGATTTAAAAGAATTAGAGGGCTCGGCCAACTTTGACCTGTGTAGGTAGTCATTCCCAGTTAAGGGCTGCAGCGGGTTAAAGCCGGTCGCCCGGTTTTGGGAGCGACCAGCCAAAGTGTAGCAGTAGACTAAGTGAACTGATGGGGGTGTAAATCTGTAAAGAGGTTCGAGATGTGTCCAAGGTGCCACCACCATTCAGTTGAGTTAAAACAAAACGATAGATCTTAAATGAATTTTAAAAATGGACAATAGCCTGAGTGAGGCCAGGACTGGTGGTTATGTGTTACTGCTTGCGTTGCTGTTATAGAACAAGCGGCGCCGAGTTATGTACTAACTGTAAGTGTGAGAGAGTTAATGGTTTAAGTGCATAGTAAGTGCATAACAGTAGCCCAAACCAGTGAAGATCATAGCATGAATTATGGACTCCCTTTCCCCAAAGTGCTGTACGAATATAAGACAGTTTATTTTGAGATACAAGCCTCAAGTATTGGATTTAACAACATTATTTATCTGTTTATCAGTTAAAACATTGTCCTTTGGACAACCCAGAATTTTGTGACATGGGTTGTCTAGTGATTGCCAGGTGGCCAGGTCAACAGGAGGATATCATTGGCCCAAAAATGGGTCCAAAACACAATGACCTCTGTTGTGGATCTATTTGATTTAAAAAGTTAGAAGCCATCCAGCCTTATTTATTTAAACATTTGAGTAGAGAGTAGATGCCCTTCTTTCTAATATGGTTTCTAGGCGTAGATATGGGGAAAAAGAGAAGTGGTCCATGAATTGGCCCTGGTGAACACCACAAAGAAGGGGACAGTAGATGAACAAGGCCCCAAGATTTACTGAAAGATCCAAGACAAATGGTGACTTAACCACTGCAAAACAGTGTCCCTATACAAACAGGCTCTACATGAGAGAACAAGACAAGCGTGGTAAATATCACACATGCACGCATGAGTCTAAAGCACTAGTAGGGCAGAATTGACCAAGAGTCGTGCTTAATCGATGTCATAAAAAACTTTTAAAAGTGAAGTTGTTTAGGCTGTGAAGGCTTAAACCAGATTGAAAAATCCTGCAAAAATCCATAAAACGAAGCTCCGGATAGATCTGTAGTTGATATAAAACCAAGAATGGATAGTTTCTATTTTAATCAAGGGTTCCAAACGCTATTTTTGACATATGTTAGAAAGGGACAACCTGCTTGCTAAATTACTATTATGATTTTTTTGGACGTTTGGGCCAATAGTCTCCCTGGCTTCCTTAAAGAGGCGATGGGGCACGAGGTGTCAGTGGGCGCTCATGAGGGTTTTAGTTGAGTGACGAGTTCAAGAGATTTAAAAGTGCACCAACTCTAACTGGTTGAGGGACAGTGTTTGAGCAAGTGCATACTATTGACAGGGTACCCCGTGGGGGATGAGACTATGAGCTCTGTAGTGGCACACCTGTCTAAAGAATTAGAACTTTCACCGACTTCAATGAAGCTTCCCAGGCAGGGGAATTGTGGAGATTAATAAAAGACCAATGTTTAAAAAGAACCAAGGTTATAAAATGTTTGGGAAACGTGGTTCAAACATCCAACACATGCCGCCTTTATGAACTTTGAGAATTATCATTTTCATGCACGGCTTTACAGGTAAACGCAAAAATTAGTGAATATTAACGTTCAATTGCATGATAACAGCTTAGTTGGAATATGTCTCTTTCGAATAAAGGCAAAAAAAAGGAATATTATGTGCGTGTGTAGCGGAGAATAAGCCTCACTATGTAGGGGTTTCATTGTATCGTTCTGATCTGGATGTTTGGGTAGATACAAGATCTGGGTTCTGTCTATCCAACCCAATTGGCCCCAGTACCTATCAGAAAGGATCTTGTTACTACTCTGGCTGATCTCCCCTGATCAGTGGGTGGGGATTGAATGTACCGGTAGGATGGGCTTCAAGACTTCTTTCTCTACAGGGTGACACCTGAAGTTTTATGGGCTCCTAAAACCGTCTGCACGATCTCCCCCCCGTATCCTTAACCTAACGAGACAGGTGGGAAGTCCTTACTCCAAGCCATATAAAACTCAATATATTTCATAACAACCGATGACTCAATATATAAACAACTTCTTTTGATTGACCCGTTTAAAATGTTGCCAAATCTAACCATATTCCATTAAATCTTGACCGGTTTCAACTTACTATTGCAGGATTTACTGCCCAAAACAATTAATTGCATAACAATTAAATATGTTCATGTTGACAGAACAAAGTATCCTTAAAAAAAACAAAAAATCTCACTGGGTGACAGTCCCTTTCACAGGCGGCACCATCATATCCTCCCTAAACTGCTCAGAGTCCTGGTCCTAACAGCAGAAGTCCATACATGAACAGTATCACAGCCCTTAGCTGCTACCCTCCCAGCGCGGTCAAAAGCGGGAACGATGCTCCGTCGCTGGGTGTAGGTAATGAACACAAAATCGTGACGACAGATATTCAGACTGTGTGCAAGGATTATCCTATCAGGAAAATCCTGCTTTCATATTCACCCTCCAGGGATAACGTTTAAACTCTAATTTGCATTGTGCGGTCTGTTGAAGTGCGAGGTGCTCCACACTTTATCCAGTTACAAAAACTCTCCTTCAGAGTTTACAATGGCCGCCTGGAGTATGATTAGACGCTCCTTTCCCGGCTTTAACCTTTACCATCCAGGTCAAGTGGGAGCCGCTAAATCAAACAAGACTCCAATGCTATTGCGTAACAGCTTTACCCACCTTCCTTCATTGAGGAAATGTGTCTAGTCTACTCGAACAGACTATCGCCGCTACTTGCCAGCTTGAACTCCTACCTTTGTACATCCCTTACCAATATTTGGGTTCATCTTTTTTATCCTTTCAAGCTAGAGTGGGATTTCTCTAAATCAACTTTCGCATAATCCCCCTTCTTTTCACTCCTCACTCTGCACACTTTTTTCTGTTTTCACCGTCCACAGTTCTCTTACCTTAAATCTTTACTCTGTAAAGGGTGATCCACCTGTCACAATTATATGGGGCATCTTAGCAGTATCCTTGCTATTTTACCATTTACACAACATAGTCATTGTTGAACTTTGTAGTAGTACGTGGTTAACACCCATAGCATAGTAACTAGCAGACTGGAAACATCCTAATTGGTACAGCCAATCTGTTTGAAGGATCCGCCACGCTCTACTGCGTCCACTTGTCATATATTGTTGTTCCCTGAGGTGCATGACTATACTCTGGTGAAAGCAGCTCCGGGTATGTGCAGAGAAAACCAAAAAAGTGCGGCGCCATCTTACCCTAATTTCCACAGGTATGCGGACAACGCTGCGTTCTGACTCTGTCCCAGCTTGGTCATCCGCATCCTCTGGAGCAGAACACGAAATTCTTTTCTGCCTTGGCCAGAGAAGTTCCGCTGCATTCTGCACAAAGACAAATACATTTTCAACATAAAATAGTGCTGCTCAACCAACGATCAATATTACCCAGCACTTCGTCTTGAAAAACTACAGCACAGAGTTGTTTTCTTTCCTACTCCTCTAGTGGAGAAACTGTTGGTTTTTGTGTTTCTATTTAGTGATCTCGCAAGATCTGTGGGTCCCGCGGATTTCAGCTGTCAGTCATGGCCGCAGCCGTTTCCGCAAACAAATCCGGACTTGAGATATTGTTGACGGTGAAGCAGGAGTTAGATACGCAGCGGAGCCGATCCGTCACCTTTCCCTTATCCTGTTAGAAATTGGGGGTAGATGTAAGACTTTAACTTTGAAAATACCAAGGCCGTCAACTCCGATCGTTGAAGCCTCTTTTAGTTTCAGCTGAACTTTTAACACAGTACTATCAACAAACTTAAAAAGGTTTTGGTAGACATTTTTCCATTCTATGGCCAGGTCTGTGTCATGTGCTTGACAATGTTTCCTCCCGGACTCGTAAAGTGTCTGCAGAAAGGAAACCTTCGCTGTATGGATGCCATACCGTGTCTGAGGGAGAGATGTACAATCTACGGTGGTTTTCTTCTCTCATACATAGAACAATGTACTGTTCAATATAAATCATACAACACGATCTCAAAGCCTTTTGTTTTATTTTCTAGATTCCTTGATTGTTTCCTCCCCAAGGAGTTCTTCTGGCCCTAATGGAGAGAAGCAATGTCTCCCCAAGCCTGTAGAGTTCCTTTCCTACAACGAGGTCCTAGAATCAATCCTGGCTGCATTATCAGTGGTGGCCCTGTCTTGCCATTATACACGCAGCTGGTTCATATCATCACAGGGGCATCACCCGATTGTCAGGTGCCACAACTCTGAGCTGAGCTCCTGCTGCTCCTTCTCCCTGACTCTAGGTTTCTATGTTCATTAACTTTCATCGGACAGCCCACCCTCTGAGTGGTCTGCATGCTCGCACACAGCGTTTGGGATCACCTTTGTACTTGGTATGTACTGTGTTCTGGAAAAACAATAGTGTGTTAATGCCTTCAGAGCTACACGCCCAGCGGTTGGATGTCATGAAATGTTGGTCCTCCACAGCAAAGAATGACCTGTAGTGTATTCAGTTTATTGCAGTTTTAATTGTACTTTTGGTTGGGTCTAGTCCCCCTTTTCCATAAAAAAACAACACAGATACAAAGAAGATAATCATCCTTGAGTGTGCATTGGCCTCAGGCGTGGTTCTCTGGGCTGTGCTCCGGGTACATAGGCTACTGGCTGTCTTTTGTTTTGTGTTAGCTGTCCTAGCTCGGAAATTACCTGATAATTTTAATGAGCCAAGCAATCACCTTCAGATGCTGGCTATTCTGTGCAGTCGCCTGGATACCTTATCCTGCCTATCTCAGCTCTCCTGGGAAAGTACTGTGGCTGAATATTTGCCATCTGGCCTCCAGGTTTGGACTAATACTGTGTATATTTGCCCCAAAAGGTGTTCATCATATTGGTTAAGCTTGAAAAAACACCAAGAAACATTTAATGAACAAAATCAATACTCCTAACAACATCTCAGAACTTGGAAAACAGGTAAGATGGCCACAATCAATATAGAGACTTATGCTGAGTCATCCACTTGTTTTTTGTGAATGTAAATGTATTAATTTGTTTTTCAACTTATTTTAACAAATATTCTTTTCTCTGGCTTGGAAATTAAACGTAATAATATTTATAATTGAAGTCAAAGTCAAAAATAAACTGCGGTGGCCTTTCCCTTCATGACATATTTTTTATCAAAATGTTTCCATATACACATTTTTTATATGGGATAAACCCACACAAACCCATTAAAGTTGTGTAGTTTTAGGCTTAACTGTCATATACATGGAAAAACAAATAAAAAATGTTAGGTTAGGGACAACTTAGGAAGAGATATCTGACTCGTTTTTAGGTTTAGAAAATCTAGCCATACGCGAAACCTATCAATCACAGGTCGAGAGACAGAGCGTTCATATTGCTCTTCGGCAGCATGCATTGCACGTATCTACAGAGAGCGGAGAAGAGGGACTGAAGAAAAGGTTCTCGTATTCAAATTTTGGCCGTTTCTTGTTGCATTTAAACCAATGCAGTTCAGTGTAATTATGTTGTACATGCAGCAGAGACATAATGTGTGTGATGTACAGTAAGATGAACGTACAGTAAAACGAGGGGCGCTTTTTCTTGAAAATCTAAAAGACATATGCAGTATGGCCAACATGCTGACATTGAGGATGGAGATCTTTGCTCTCTGTATGGATTCTGATCCTGTCTCTGGTGTTGTGAGCGGAACACAGCTCGTGCCTTGAAGGTTCTTGGCCAATGATGTTAGCAAATGGGATGGCCCTAACAGAGCAGGACTGGTGCTGGGCGTCAGCACTCAGACTTCATTCTGTGAAAATGTAAGCTCCAGGGGTTACCACTCGTCTCCCTGCGGTTCTCAACGGATGGTGCTATGTTATTGGTGGTGTGTTTCCTATGCACCACAACATGCACACAGTGAAGCATAACATACCCACCATGCCTGAGCCACTAAGATGACACGGGGAGTTGTAAAAAGGGAAGTAGAGAATAGAGGTATGTTAGCTGTGTGAAAAAAAAAAGATGTTTTGACTTGTATCTGTGCCTACAATTGTGTACTGTGTCTAACATTTTCAAGTTAAAAACGCTCCATTAATGTCAAATAAACAAGTGAGTAAAAAACCTTTGATTTGTCAGGGGAAAGGCAGTGTTCTGTAAATTGCAATTATATTGTATTTTCCAAAAGGTTTAACGGTAAATTTTGAAAATAAAGATTATTTTCATATTACAATATAGTTTGGAACAAGTGAGTGACTATACCAAACCATTTCAATACAAAGATTGTAGTTGAACCTGTACTTTAAGATTCTTGTGAATGTTGGTTACTGATACTAATCCTGGTGTTTCTTATTTTTGTTAAATTGTGGTAACAGTTTAGTAGAACCTTAGGCGTATGCGCATTGCCTCCTTGAAGTGCAGTTACAGTGCAATGATCTTCCATCGAGGAGGGGATATAAACAACAGCACGGAGCTGCTGCAGGAATCAAACTCGGTTATCAGATCTATGACGTCGGTTCTGCTCGGCCTGTCGCAGGCATGGGCCATCTCCGCTTTCAAATAGCCTGGACCCGGTGTTTTACACTGTACATGCTCACAATCTGGTATGGTGAAGGCTGTTTGTTGGTGAGACTGGGTTACCTCTTCATCCATCACATATCACGCTCATTGGGCTCTTTACATACACCTCAAGTAAATATCAGAGTTACTGAGAAAGATTTTGTAATACCTTTAGACAGCTTGCTTTTCCATGGTCTGTTAAGTACATAAGCAACTGGTTATTCCCTTTAGGTGAGCCACTTTTCCCTTGTGCGTCTGTCCACATAAGCAGCAGTACCCAAATTTCTTCGAACCGTCCCTAGTGATCAGTTTCAGGCTGATGGGCTGGCCACCTGTTAACAAACACTTTGGCTGGACTTGGCTAGGTGTGTCCGTCTCGATTCAGACATGTGCAATATGGTATGGCGTCTTTCTGGAAGCCACGCAAAGAGGGTACTGTGTTGAATACTCTGACTTTCATCGGCCCACCCACCAGGAGCAGGATCCAGTAGAGTAATGCTGATTTATCCGCCGGTATGATGTTCCCGTGCTGTTGACACTGACGCACACAAAGAAATCACAACATGTTAAGATGAAGATTGTATCTTTTCTCATTAGTAAATTTTGAAATTCAATTAAAAATAAATGTTTATTTTCTCTATATTAATTGTATTAAAAGGTCTGGTTAGACTAACTACTAAGTATATCCTATATGTGATGTAGTGTGGGTTTACTGCTCGATAGTTTCTTCAGGTCACAGCTATGGTTGTTGTTGCATTTGTAGCCTTTGAAGAGTCCAGACGTCTGCTGGAGGAGTCCTGTCGCTTGACCTTTTCCACCTCGCCAGTGATAGGCAGTGAACCTGGGTAGCAGACGACAGACATCTGAAATTTAGCTTCGTGTGCGGAGCCAATCGATTTGGCCTTCAGAAAGCGTCATCCGGTCTGAGAGCTTCTGCTGGATCTTGCTCATCTTCAATAGGGCTGCCTCTCCAGTTCTTACTGAGTTCTGGGAGGATGCATTCAAACTGCAGGCTGGGAAAAAGTGAGAAAGTTGTGCTTGCTGTTTAGCATAGGAAGACACTACAGTTGGATTTTATATGGTTTGTTGTGTTGGTTTTTTGATTCGTTCTACTGCAGTGGAATTTACTTTGTTAAAGTATCAGCAGCTGCTTTAACAACCCAGAATGGACAGGGAATTAATTGGCATTGCAGAAAGAACATTAGGTGGACATACTGCAAGGGTGCATCTACAATATGTGAATACTCAGACTTGGTATGATGACATTTCAGGAATATGTTGGCACTCCTGCGTCTTGGTGAAGATAACGTATGACCCTTTGCGCTGTGATTTCGATCATGGTCAACACAAGCACACGTAGACATTCTCCAGGTCTCTAACTAAGTCTAATCAATTCCTTAAATTCTCCTTACTACTATCGATGTATTAGTTACAGTTAAAATGTGTAATTGTTATTAAGTAAAAGGTATTTTCATGACAATTTATTCGTTTTCATTTTTAAGTTCTTATTGAATATGTAACAATTACAGAGAAGTAGATGTTGGTAACGCAATCTAGATATCAGGTCCCCCCTACAATGCTCATAATATCTGTAAAGAAAAAAAATCAATGCATACCAAAACTATGGTAAAATATAACGCATAATTAAAAATATATGCTGGGACAAAGCGTACAGTAAATTTCTTTAAGAATAACCATTATGTCAGCACATGTAGTAAATGGTATGAGTAAATAAAAATTTTAAAGTATAAAAGGGTAAAGGTGACACGTTTGTAGTGATGGCTCAATAGCTCAGCAGTCTGATGTCCCTAGCTGGTAGTTCCCCAACAAGATGCTGCTGTGTAGCAGGTTTAAAATGGAAACAAAAACAAGAACATAACACAAAGAAAGAATTGAATTTAAAGGCTTAAAAACAACATTTCCTGTGGGTGTTTCAGGTGCAGCACGGGCGATGAGAGATTATGTGATGTACTGAAGACATAAAGAGTCTCCAGAGCCCGTCACTGAACACATCTCACTACGCGATCACTAACATGGTATACAAGGCTGTTTATGTCAATTAGCTCGATCATAAAGCAGTTGTGGTCAGAAACACATTCTACAAACCTCGTATGACACATTACCAGATACGAATCAAGGAGTCAGTTAAACATAATTATGAAATAAAACTCATGCCTATTTTGCTTTAATTTCTGAAATGAGGTAATACATGTGATTCAAATCAATTAATGGCTTCCTCAAGTGTTTTCCTTTATTCTCATCTTGAACAGTTCGTTACTCAGCTGCAAAAAGTAAACTTTTCTCGAACATGGTATGATGTCATTTGATGCACACGGTGATACCTGTGCCAATATGAGCTGGTTAACTGGCAAAAAAAGTAAAGTGCAGTATTGAGTGTGAAGTAGGGCATACGATGCTCACGCTGCCGATGGGAAACCAATAGTTACTCATCGTGTCATACGGGAACATCACCTGGCTGGATGGTGCACACAGGTACGGAGCAAAAAAGCAATTAAGTACCATGTTAACATTTGACAATCTTGAGGATATTGTTGTGAAGTCCATATGGCTGTAAGCATATTCAAAGTTACAGATTTGAGTGTCCCCTTTATATTTTCTTAAAAAGAGGACTGTCTAAATAATGCATCTTTAGAAAATATTCACTTGATTTTCCAGTTTCAGGACTGCCTAAGCTTTTAACGTGCAGTTGGATTTGTCCGTCAGTAATTACTTAGAAATGGATATGATATGTCAATGTCATTTATTTCCTACGACATTTAAGAAACCAGTTTACAAAAGTGCTTAACAGGGTCAATATCAAATCATAATAACAAGTGAAAGATTACTACACAAACAGGGGGACATCACGGGAGACAAACACACAACACTTTAAAACATCGAATCCAGGTTAACATGGTTAAAGCTTACAGTACACAGTGCGTCTTAATAGCAGCGATCTTGTAAACGTTTTGTAAGGTCGTCAGCTATTATGCATGGGAGGTGTTCCATAGGGTAGGACAGCCCACCTGCAAAGAGTCTATCGCCCTCATTTTTTAGCTGGATCTCGGGAAATCCAGACAGTCGATTGGTCGACCTCAGCGTTCTGACTGGGAATGATGGCATAAGGAATCAGCCAGATAAAGATGGACCCAACCATTTAAGTCCTTAAAAACAAGCAATAACATCTTAAAATCTATCCATAACCAGGACAGGTAGCCCAGTGGGGGAGACCAAGATTGGGTTATGTGGTTTTCCCCCACTTTTGTTGTTTTAGTTAAAAGGCAGTAGCACTGCATTTTGGAACCACTGGTGCTGATTTAAAGATCTTGATGTAGGACCAATATAAAGATAGATAGATAGATAGTATTGATCCCAAATATGGGAATTAGGTTTAGATTAGCAAACAACATCCAGTCACACGCCAGAATTAAATAAAATAAATATAGGATACAATATGCATACGTGGGGTTTGAAGTTTGGGCACCATAGTAAATCATTTGTTATTATAGTGCATAACAGAGTTGAGGAAAGGTGGAAAACTCTTCCAAAAGCTCACAATTACAGTATTAGAAATGAAATCATCAAAAGGGAGAGTTTTATTTCCACATTTTACACTTTCAAAATATCAGGACTGCACCCTGCAAGCTAATACACTTGTTCTGCCCTTTGGCAAGTTCACTGCTTGGAAACAACTTCTTGTAGACCAGCCAAGGTCTTTCCTTTTTTTGTGAGGTATCGTTGCCATTCTTCCTTCCAAACTCTTCCTGAGATTTCTTGGCTGGCTGTCACGTACTGCTCTGTTTAAGGTAATCCGTAGAGTATTTTCAGTTTGTGTTGAGGGTCAGGAGATTGTGAAGGCAATGGCAAAAACTTAGTTTACACTTCTTGATTAATCACTTTGGCTTTGAGGTGTGTTTAGGAGCATTACATTTGTAGAGCCTATCCTTTCTTTACTTCAGCTTTCACAGATGGCATCAAGTAGCGTCCAAATATTGCTAAAATGTTATTGAATAATTTTTCCTTTTACTCGTGAAATTTTTCCTGTGCGCTGGTTGAATTAAACCCCAAAGCTGAATGAATCCCCCCTGCTTAACAGTGGACAGAGCTTTTTCATTAATTTCTTTCTCCTCCAAAACGTTCCTTAGCTTCAATTGCGGTCAAACGTTTATTTTAACTAGGGGTGTATCCGAGTATACCGGCTGAAACGAGTATCCTGGTACGGATAAACACTTTTGCCGAGTACAAGTATTATCGAGTAATATGAGTCAATTCCGTGCCTCGGATTGAATACAAATCCTCAAACTGGGCCGCCGCAGCGTTCTGTGATAATCACGAGCGCCTCCCCCCGCCTAAAAACCCGCTAGATCATCACCCACACACCACACAGACACCGGAGGAATGCGCTCTCCCTCTCTCCTCTCTCCCTCGCTCTCTCTCCTCTCATCTCTCGCTCGCTCTCGGGTCTGTGGATCTGTTCCCGTTAACGTTTATTGTTCTTCCGCTTCAGTTTGTTTTTAACTTCGGTTGGAGGGCCTTACATAGTACCCCCAGTAGATTTTGGTGACCGTGGGGTTTGTAGTCCTTCATAGTAACCAGTAATTTCTGGTGGACGTGGTTTCAGACATTCTGCTTGTTTTAAATGGACTCCCCTT
>NC_045735.1:30026182-30026286 GCF_008692095.1 Etheostoma spectabile | reverse complement strand
TGAAACAGAAGTATTGTTAAAAGAAATGAAAATGTTTTGTAGCATTTGTTCATTTCTAAATGCCAGGTGCCTGTGTCAGTGTGCTCTGACAGCTGTCCTCCAGG
>NC_045735.1:30025904-30026172 GCF_008692095.1 Etheostoma spectabile | reverse complement strand
GTGCTGCAGAAAGGAAAACCCATCTGCTGTTATGATTGTATACCATGTCCTGAGGGAGAGATTAGCAATGCTACAGGTATTTTCTTATCCTCAGAAATAGCCAATGTACTGTACAAAATTAAATATACAGTAAGATTGCTCAAAGCCCTTTTTTGTTTAATTTTTCCAGATTCCCCTGATTGTTTCCCTTGCCCCAAGGAGTTCTGGCCTAATGCACAGAGAGACACTTGTCTCCCCAAGCCTGTAGAGTTCCTTTCCTACAACGAGG
>NC_045735.1:30025736-30025894 GCF_008692095.1 Etheostoma spectabile | reverse complement strand
CATCCTGGCTGCATTCTCAGTTGGTGGCGCCTGTCTGGCCATTATAACAGCGTCTGTGTTCTATCGTCACAGGACATCTCCGATTGTCAGGGCCAACAATTCTGAGCTGAGCTTCCTGCTGCTCTTCTCCCTGACTCTATGTTTCTTATGTTCATTAA
>NC_045735.1:30025484-30025604 GCF_008692095.1 Etheostoma spectabile | reverse complement strand
CAGGTAGTGATGTCATGAAATGGTTTGGTCCTCCACAGCAAAGAATGACTGTAGTGTCTTTAACGTTTATTCAAGTTTTAATATGTACTATTTGGTTGGGTCTTAGTCCCCCTTTTCCAA
>NC_045735.1:30013136-30025459 GCF_008692095.1 Etheostoma spectabile | reverse complement strand
GATTAAACATATAGAATGAACACATTTGGAGCAAGATATCCCAGAATTAGTCCAAAACCTGGAGGCCAAATGGCCAATATCGTCACATCCAGTAAATTTCCAGGGCGAGATAGGCAGGATAAAGGTATCCATACTGCAGAGAATATCAGCATGCGAAGGTGATAGAACTGCTCTCATTAAAATTATCAGTAATTTGCCGACTTAGACAGCTAAACCGACCAAGAAAGACAGCCAGTAGGCCTATGTACCCGAGCACAGCCCAGACCCAACAGCCTTGAAAAGCCTATGCACACCCTCCATGATTATTAGCTCTTGTTAGTATGTTAGGTTTTTATTTATACAAGGGGGACTCAGACCCAACCAATAGTACATATTAAAAACTTGAATAAACGTTAAGACACTACAGTCTTCTTTGCTGTGGAGGACCACAACCATTTCATGACATCACTACCTGGAAGTGTAGCTCTAAGCCATGTCACTACTATTGTGTTTTCCAAGACACAAGACATACAGAGACAAGGTGACTTCCAAACGCTGTGTGGTCGCAGCATGAAGGACCACTCAGAGGGTGCTCCGATAAGTTTTGAACATAAGAACACTAGAGTCAGGGAGAAAGCAGCAGGAAGCTCAGCTCAGAATTGTCGGCCCTGACATCGGAGATGTCCTGTGACATAGAACACAGACGCGGTTATTAATGTCCAGACAGGCGCCACCAACTGAGAATGCAGCCAGATGTTCCTAGGACCTCGTTGTAGGAAAGGAACTCTACAGGCTTGGGGAGCACAAGTGTCTCTCTGTGCATTAGGCCGAACTCCTGGGGGCAAGGGAAACAATCAGGGGAAATCTGGAAAAATAAACAAAAAAGGGCTTTGGAGCAATCTTACTGTATATTTATTTGTACAGTACATTGGCTATTTTCTGAGGATAGAAAAATACCTGTAGCATGCTATCTCTCCCTCGGGGAGGACATGTATACAATCATACAGCTAGATGGTTTGTCCTTTCTGCAGCACTTACGAGTTCCTGGAGGACAGCTGTCAAGCACACCTGACCAGGCAACCTGTCATTTAGAAATGAACACATCTACAACATTTTTTCATTTCTTTTAAACAAAACTTCTGTTTCAATATTAATTGTTTCAAAAGTTCAGCTGAAGCTAAAATGAAGCTTTAACAATCTGAGTTATACAGTAAGTGGTTGTTTTTTAAATTATAAGTCTACATCTAACACCCAATTTCCACAGGATGAGGAAACAGGCTGACAGAGCGCGAGCTCGTTGGTGTCTGTCCATGCTCCACCGTCCGCCAATAACTACAGAGCCGGGATTGGTGCGGAAACGGACTGCAGCTATGGAAGCACAGCTAAATCCTGAGGAAACCCACAGATCTTGCGAATCACGTAGATATGAAAACAGCAAAAACCAACAGTTGATTCCTATCCAGAGGAGTTGAGAGGACATCATCGTACTTGTTTTTCAAATGAAAGTGCTGGGAAAATATGACCCGTCGTGACATGCCTATTTTTATTTAAATGTAGTCTGTTGCTTGCTCGGCTCCTGCCCTCTGCTGGTACAGAATTGCAGGCACACTTCTCAGGCAAAGCAAAAACAATAAAATCTTCATGCTTGTCTTGCTTCCGCGGGACCGTTCCGTTCTGAGAAATATACACTAATGACTGAAAGGGAACCAAATTACTCCACGCCGTTTCGGAGTGGATCCGCACCGTTCCGCATCCTTGGAAATTAGGGCGGTAGATGGCGCGGCACTTGTTTTGTTCTGATGCAATACCCGAGCTCTTCAACCATAAGATATAGTCATGGCACCTCAGGTGAACACAACTATACTATTAGTTCCCACTTTTCTTTGTCCTTCAATGGATTGTATTGACAATTATTGTCAAGAGGTGCCCCGTTTTCATGCAGTGAAACGACAGGAGAATGGTTAGAATATTTTGGATGGGGTTGACAAACTTGGAAACTCGACTGCCATGGTCCTCTCTGATTCCACTCCTACAGGCAGAAAAACTAACAACTTTTTAAATCTTTTGTGAGGTTATCTGAGAAGTGGACCATGGAAACTGGGGCGGATTTTCAGACTGTTTGGCGACCGACTAGATAGTTTAGGTCTGATAGTAACTAATGCTAAGGCGGTTACGTCATACATCATTTCTGTGAGACAGCTGCGATCTACCCAACAGCTAACACTACAAAGGCACATGACTATGTGTTGTAACGCCAGTGCGGATTTATTCATTTGGGACAGGCAAACACGGCATGGGGCCTCAACAACCCTTGTTCCCCCTTTTCAGTCCTTATTTTTTGAAAAAGACGTGCTCTCTGTTCTGACAGCAGCAGTGCAGGATCCTACTTCCATCACAACACATTGATGAGGTGACTGCTACTTCAGGGGTGAGTTGCTTGATAGTAGGGTGTCACCATCTTCGTCATTGCATAGTCACATCCATGGACAGTGAAAGCAGCAGGTTTCGAACCATACTCCACTTCTAGGATCCCCCTGTACGGGTTGTCTGTATGCTAGCCCCCGCCCCCACCCTCCTACGTCCGTTGACCAACTTTTTTCACTTTGTTTAGGTGGGATGTTCACTTCAGAGCCAATATCTCATCCGGCCACGGTGGTTCTCCTTTGATAGTATGGCCAACTTGCTCAACCTGTCCTCACCCAGTGTTGAGTGTCGTGCACCTTTTACAATTCTCATGACTTGCCAATCAACGAAAATCCCCATTTCTTCTAAATCGGGCACTGTATGCCTCTCACCTATTTAATGAAGCCAGGGGAGCTTTGGCCCCCCGAATGTCCAAAAACATCAAAAAATAGTATTTAGTCCGCAGTGTCATTCCAAGTATGTCAAAAAAAGCCGGTGTGGAACCCCTGCATTCAACAAAAGAAATCTATATTGCTTGGTTTTATCCAATTACGACCTATCTCTCAAAGCTTCGTTTTTTAGATGAATTTTTGAGGATTTTTTTCAATCTGGTTTTTTAAAGCATTTCATAGCACTGCCAACTGCATTTTATGAGTTCTTTATGACCATCTAAATAAGCACGGGACTCTGGCAATGTCCGGGCATACTATGCTTTTAGACCTGTACAGTGCCCTGCATTATGTACAGTTGAACACCCAGGTGTTGTCGTCATTCACGTACTGTCTTCCGGTATATTCCTAAAGTCCTAATTGTATTGGCTTGGAGATGCTTTGTAGGTAAAGGCTGGGGCTTTTGGTTTCTCTAACTGTCCCCCTTACTTTGTGGTGTTCCACCAGGGATCACTTCTGGACACTTCTCTTTTCCCGTATAGTCTACCCTAGAAACACATAAGTTATAAAGCATGGCAGTCTACTCTCTCACTGAAAATTTAAATACATTCAGCCTTGATCGGCTTCTAGCTTTTTTAAATTCAAAATGAACTAGCAGACACAGAGTGTGTTTGTTTTGGACCCACCCAGTTGGGCCAATGACATCCCTCCTGTTGTACATGGGCCACCTGCAACAATATGCAAACACATAGTCACAAATCTGGTGTGTTAAAATGAACAATGGTTTTAAACTTGATTGTTAATTGATAAAACAGATAAAATGTTGAAATCCAATCATTGAGGCTGTTTCCTCAATAACCTGTTTTTGATCTCGTAGCACCCCCCCGCCTTGAGCACGATAATTTCATGCTTTTATCTTCAACTGTTTGGCTACTGTGGTAAGCACCCTTTACATTGACGTAACCAACCTCTCGCACTCCAGTTAGTACAAAACTTCCGGCCGTTGTCTGTTAAAAAGGAAATCACAAGCATTAACACAATAACACAGTCCTAGCTCTCACTACACTGGCCTTTGTTTCATTTTAAAAATTTATTTTTTAAAGATTTATTGTTGTTTTTAATCACGAAGGGCTGGGGCCCTTGCCCATCTAGACCTATTCTACAAAGTTTAAACCCCCTACGGTCACTTAGGTCTACTATCACTTTGGCTGGCGCTCTAAAAACAGGGCGACCCGCTTTTAAGCTCAGCCCCTAAACGTGGAATGAGCCTAACTACACCGGTCAAATTGGCCGAGAACCCTCGAATCTTTTAAATCCTGTCTTAAAAACCACCTTGTATCCCGGGTTTTAACCCAGCATGACAATTGCGGGTCATATGTTGTTTGAGTCTGTTTGTTTTTTAAAGTGTTTTTTTAATTTATTTCTTGTCCCGCCACTTGTAACTTTGTTTTTTAAAATTCTATATAATAAATGGTTTGGGTTGATGGCTTGTTTTGCTGCTGCCATCTGGCAAGATCTCACTTAATACTGGAAACCTACTTTAAAGATTATTGCTCCAATCGTCACTAGACACAAATAAACATAGAAGGTAAAATAGGGTACCAGGTTGGAAAAAATGGATAGTTACCTTAAGCTACAGTTTATGTATATTATTGCTTTTGTGCTTCTTAATTGTGCGCCACCCACTCCCACCCAGGCTGAGGTTCCCGTTGATACCGGAACCTTCTGGCCCAACTGGCAGTGAGATCGTATTGCCCTACTGTCACCAACGCAATATCCACTCTCACTTTTTTGCCAGTTGAGACCAGTTCGTACTCTGGCACAGGATCACATTTGCATCTTAAATGACACATATAACCATTTTTGGCAAAAATGTTACTTTCTTCAGCGAGTAAAGAACCTGTTAATATAGGTAATAGGAAACCAGTGAGGGGAGCACAGTTACATTAATTAAATAAAAACCAGATATCTCTTTCTGAAATAAAGCAAAACAAGGGCATCATTTATAACTCATCGTTTATGTTCAAAATGCTGACCTCGTGGATCTATCCTGTGAATGTGCACACTGAGTTGTAGAATTTGTTTTCCTGACCACTGCGTTTATGAATAGCATGATCTATTGCATAGACAGCCTTGTTATCATGTTTAGTATGCGAGCCAGTGAGATGTGTCCGTTGTACGGGCTCTGGAGCATCCTTTATGTCTTCGATTCATACACATAATCTCTCATCTGTGGCCCTGCACCTCTCCTGAACACAAGAGATAGTGAAATAAGGTGTTTTTTAACTTTTAAAAAATTACACTCATTTTTTGTGTTTTTTGGTTTCTTTCTGTCCTTTAATCGCAACAACAGCAGCACTGGTCTGAAATCTACAAGCTCTAACTTATAAACACTAATACTTTACTTTCTACTTAAAACGTGATTATTATGCATGCATTGATTCTACACTGCTGCTGACATCAATAGTTTTCCTTTTTGCAATCACTGTGTCATTTTGTCTATGCATATCAATTTCCACCTTTCCCCCTCCATGTATTAGTTTTACCTATATTTTTTATACCATAGTTTTTTTGTCTTAGAAGTTCTATTATTTTATTGCAATATTTCTTTATCCTTTTTTACATATTAATGAGCATTTTGGAGGGCGCCTGAGATCTAGATGTTCCTTGCCAATACTCGGTAAATGTTGTTCTAATACAATAAGAACTTAAAAAGGCAAACAAACATCTGATCAGCAATTCCCTGTCAATATAATACAATGTTTCAATGTTTGCTAAAGAAAATTATGGCTATTCATTATTTCTTGTAAGTCAAATTCTTGCGTCTTGGATCATTTTCTGTGAAACATATTCATTCAATGAATCACCAAGGTATGCCCCACCCCAACACATAAGTACTTACTAGAACCTGAGTATATATTATTGTAGTGCTATGGAATTAGTTTATTTTCTCACCTGCTATTCTCACACCAAATACACATTCTCACAGTTCAACAATTTTCACCTTATCTGATTAGTTTAAGAATGACACAAAATGATGAAAAATCTTATTTCTATTTCACTTTTTTTTTTTGTATTATAATTCGATTTCTGTTTGTTTTTCTCACAAAAAACAGAAAATGATAAAATTATCCATTAATGTGATCTCACAGGGGTGATGGCAAATATTACCATACATGATTGGAATTGAGCTGAAGACAGATCATTAAGTATTTACATAAACTGTTATGCTGATTGATTTAAGAACCTAATACTGTTGGGTCCACTAGACAAATGTGAACAACCACACAAGGGTTAACACAGGAAATCTCCACTAAGAGACAATCAAAAAACAACACACAAATACCACAGAATTGAACTGTAGTGTCTGTGCCGATATTAAAAATCAGCACAATTTCTCACTTTCCCCAGCTTGCACTTAAATGCATCCTCCCAGAACTCAGTAAGCCTGAGAGAGCAGCACTTTGAGGGAGAGAGATCTAGCAAGAAGTCTCTCAGAACCTGGGATGACAGATTTCTGAATGCCAATTCGATTGCTCCAGAACAGAGCTGAATTCAGCAATTCAGTATCCTGTACCCGGCTTCACTGCCTATCCACTGGCGAGGTGGAGAAGGCTCAAGACAACAGCTCCTCCAACAGAAGCCTCATGTCCCCAAAGGCTGCAAATGCTCACAACACCATAGCTGTGACTGGAGAAACATTTAAATCCAAAGATGTATATGAAGATAGTCAACACCACAGAATAGTAGTATAGGATACTTATGATGGTTTAAACGAGCATATTCATGACAATATTAATAAATAAGTGATGGAAAAAAAATTTCCAATCATTTATTTTACAGAATGTTGTGCTTTTGTGTGCAGCTCAGTGTCAACACAGGGAACATCAACCTGCGGGATAACATCAGCTTCTCTGGAATCCTGCGCGTGGGTGGGTCGATGAAAGATCAGAGTATTCCACACAGATCCCTCTCTGTGTGCAGCGGCCAAAAAAGACGCCAGTAATACCATTATTGCCATCGTCGAAATCTGACCGGACAGCACCTATCCAAGTCCAGCCAAGTGTTTTTAACAACTTGGCCAGCGCTCAGCCTGGAAATGATCACTAGGGTGCTTCTGAAGAATTTGGTACTGCTGCTTTTGGACAGACTGCACAAGTGGCAAAGTGGCTCACCTGACAGTGAAATAAATAGTGTAATATTTACTGGAAAAGCACATAAAATTACACTGGTCTATATTACAAAATATTCAAGAAATCCAAAATAGTACCTGAGGGATGTTAAATGACCCATAATTGCGTGACATGCTGATGGCTGGCGTGGACCCAGTCTCAACCTGACAGCCATCACCATACAGATTGTGGCATTGTCATCGGTGTAAAAACCCGGGTCCAGGCTATTTGAAAGCTGGAATGCCAAATGCACCGTCATGGGCACCGAGGGCGCACGATTCAACTATCTGATAACCGAGTTGATTCTGGCAGCAGCTCCGTGCGTTTGTTATCTCCTCGATGCGCAAAGATCATTGCACTGAAAAGCGGCAGTTCACGGGTTTAATGCTGCACACAGACACTCAATCGCACTGTTGAATTTTAGCCTAAAATCCACAATTTTTACAAAAATCATAATACGGGTGAAGTGAAAAGTTCTAACAACAAGGATTAGATATCAGTCCAACATTCACAACACCATCCCAACAATAACGTATTACTTGTTTGGTAATATGTAAGAATGCGTTGTTAAACACATATTGTAAAGAGCTAGAATTTACACATCACCAAAAAGCTGATCTTATCTTATATTATGTTACATGGCCAATACTGATTTGCATATTAAACTTTTAAGTTGTTTAAAACTACCACAAACCTTTAAGTAACATCAACAGATATTAATAAACATTTTTTAATCCCACAACAGACTAACCTCCTCTTATCCCCCCTTCTCTCCCTTTCTAAACCTTCCTGTGCAGCTAGTGGCTCTGGCATGGTGGTGTAGTTACTCTTCACTGTTTGCATTGTAGTGGTATGAGAAAAACACCCAATAACATAGTCCCCATCCATTGTAATGAGGTATACGATGTACCCTGGAGCTTACAATTCACTATCCCATTAAGGTCCTAAGCCCACCTTTTTCAACATCACCACAACATTTCAGGGCAGAGCTGAGTTCAGCTCACACAAACCCAGAGACAGGATCAGAACCATACAGAGAGCAGAGATCTCCATCCTCAACTATCTGGATGTGGGCCTACTGTGTGTTTTTAGATGTTTAGACCAAGCTTCCTCCTTCTACTGTACGTCCATCTACGTATCAGAGAGAGGGGCTTCGGATGATTTTCTCATGTCTAAGTCTTTTCTGTGACTGCATGTACAATATACATCTGCATTAAAGCTGCATGGGTATAATGCACCTAAAATGACAAAATTTGAATTAGACAACACTTTCTGCAGGGCTTCCTCTCTTGGCATGCAATGCCCTACAGCAATGAACCATCCTTGAAGACTGTGATTGACGAAGTTTGCCGTATGGCCTTTTAAACAGAGGCAGGTGTCTTCCTAAATGTATCGTACCCTACACCTTTTTTTTTTCTTTTTGTCTGGAACAGTTACATACACACTTTAATGTGGTTTGTGGTTTACACCCCATATAAAGGTAATATGTTTACTGGCAGCTAGGTTTATTAGTTACGCATTAACAAATTAAAGAATACTGTAGGAAGGGTGCCAGGCTGAGACCCGCAGCATCCATACAACACAATATGTTGCTAGGACGCTTTCTCATAGCCAGACTGTGATGGTTGGGTCCAGGCTGGCTGAGATTTTCTTTGTTTTCCAGTTTGTTTCCATGATGTTTCTGTTGTTTTGTTTTTTTTCTGTTTCCCTGCCTCTCTGTTCTCCCTTGTTTCCCTCCCCCCGTTGCACGCCGGCGACTTCCACACATGCTCTCATCTCATCATCTCCTGCTGTACTCACCTGCCCACCAGCTCCAATGTGACCAGTACTTAAACCCCGATCCACTCAACATCCTTGCTTGGATCGTGTTTCATAACCAATCTTGTGCAACGTTAAAGCTCTCAGAAAATCCCTTGATTTGTCTTTGTCTGTCCTTTTCTAATCCCTCTCTTTTGTTTGTTCATGTAACCATCTCTTCACCACGGTATCTCCAGTCAGCTGGCCTCACTGCCAGGTCCCCTCTTCGGCTTTTCTCCATTCCACCTGCTCCCTTTTCCGGCCTTCCGCTCATCATTCTCAGCTCTCGGATTCTAGTTTCTTCTCCTCGGACATCTCGCCTCGGTCTCCCCTCCACCCAGAGCTTCCTTCCTCCCATCCTCAGGCCTCGTGCCTGACTCTGGACCCTGTGTCCACCTTCTGCTCACACCCTCTCATCCCTGACTTCTCTCTTATTCCCAATAAAGCTTTGTTCTTCCTGGCTTGCTTTGGGTTCCGTTCTGTTGCAAACTCATAAACAACAACAATTACTTTACAGTCACAGCGGAGTAGCTACCTTATATGTTGGCAATATTGACATTCCGAGAAGCCCTGTGCGCGCGCAGAATCGTTAACCAACTGACAGCAAGACGTTTTTTGGCTTAGAATTACAGTAGCAGCCACTACACACACAACAATCATCCCATCCATCCCACCTATAAACAACACCTCCGAGACTTAGAATTACAAAGGAACGCTAAATAACCATAACACTCCCAGTTGCAGTCCTAGCTTCCCACATCACATTTTAATCAACACACAACATAGTGACTTAACGTGACTTGTAGAGTCAAATAAGATTAAATACGCTTAATCTTCACACTGTCCATGAGACTGGTGCTGCTCACCCGACGACCACCCGTTTATGGTTAGATTTCTGCAACCGCATCACTAAGCACACTCCCAAGACTCACGTCCCCTCTTCTCAATTTACGCCCTCTCTCTCTTGGCTCGAAATACGACCCTGTTGACAGGCTACGGCTGGCTTCACAACATGGCATATACCTTGTAGTCCCACGCCTGGCCCGCATTGCCCCTGGGTCCTCTAACATGTACAGGGGTTAGATGGCGCTAGCCAGGACTTTTACGTGGCGATGTCTCACTTTGTTTTCAGTAACACTTGGGGTACTCTAGCTAATGACATGCAATCTGTCCAGAGAAGAACACCAAGAAGCATTTAATGAACAAAAATCAATCCTAAAACATCTGAGATTTGGAAATAGTTAAGATGGCAATTTACAGTATGAACCTTATGCTTTGCCCATCAAAAAAATTCTTCATCTTTGTTTTATTGGGAATTAAGTGAATACATAAAGTCAAAATTCACAACAAATGCGTGGTTCTTTCTCTTTTATAAAAGAATTTCTGTTTGTGTTTTAGGTTGTGTATTGTTATCAGATGCCCAGTTTGACAACCAGACTGGGTTGCCAGATATTCCTGTAAAAACCTAAACTCAGTGTGTTACAGCTGTAATCATTAGTACAGCCATAAAAGCAGCAAACATTCAAACAGGATTAAAATTGTATGACCACAGGTGTAACAAACCCCGGGTAATTATTGTAGATGTAGCTAATTGAAAGGGCTTGAAGCCCAAAAGGACGCCAAGTTGGATAGTTTCCTCCCAATCAAGTAGCAAAGCATTAGCTTCAAGCTTATTTATCACGGCTACAAGGGACAGGCATTTCATGTCATTAGCTAGAGTACCCAAGTTGGTTACTGAAACAAAGTGAGACACAGCCAGTAAAGTCCTGGCTAACCCTGCTAATGTTACCAGAGGACCAGGCAAGCGGGCCACGGCTGTTCACAATGTATAGCCTGTTTGGAGGCCGTAGCCGTCAACAGTGAGTTATTTCAAGCCAAGAGAGAGGGGCTGTAAATTGAGAAGAGGGGACCGTGAGTTTGGAGTGTGCTTAGTGATTGTTGCAGTAAATCTAAACCAATAAAATGTGTTCAGTCGGGTGGCAGCCCAGTCTCATGGCAGTTTGTGAAATGGTTACGTTATTTAATCTACTGATTTGTCTACAAGTCACGTTAATGTCATTAATTTTGTGTGTTGATTTCAAATTTTGATGTGGGAAGCCTATTTTGTGATTGATTATGGTAGTGAGTAAAAGTGAAAAGTAAAACAACACAGGACTTTCAACGCGTCTCACGTATGGCAGTTACTTTCCGTGTTATTCTCTTCCTAACCACATCTGTCACGTTGTTGTTGCCGTGTTCTGCGTGTGACGGTTCCTTTCCCCGGTCTTTTTTTCCTAACCACAACTGTCCCGTTGTTGTGGCCGGCATCTAGCGTTTCATTTCCCCGTTGTTGTGTGCAAAAGAGGTGGACATCAGGGTCCAGAGCGAAGGCACGAGGCCTGAGGATGGGTAAGGAGAGGAAGCTCTGGGTGGAGGGGAGACCGAGGGCGAGATGTCCGAGGGAGAGGAACTAGAATCCGAGAAGCTGAGAAAATGATGACGGAAAGGCCGGAAACGGGAGCGCAGGTGGAATGGAGAAAGAAGCCGAAAGGAGGGGACCTGGCAGTGAGGCCAGCTGACTGGAGATACCAAGTGGTGAAGATGATGGTTACATGAACAAACACAAAGAGAGGGATTAGACAAAAGGACAGACAAAGACAAATACAAGGGATTTTCTGAGAAGCTGTAACGTCTGACACAAGATTGGATGAAACAACGACCAAGCAAGGATGTTGAGTGGATCTGGGGTTTAAGTACTGGTCACAATTGGAGCTGATGACTGGCAGGTGAGTACAGCAGGAGATGTGATGATGAGATGATGAGCAGGTGTGGGAAGTCAGCCGGCCAGTGCAAACAGGGGGGGAAGGGAAAACAAGGGAGAAACAGAGAGGCAGGGCAAACAGAAAAAAAACAACAAGAAACATCATGGGAAACAAAACTGAAAACAAAAGAGAAAATCTCACAGCCATCCGGACCCAACCATCACAGTCTGGCTATGTGAGACAAGCGTCTAGCAACATTATTGTGTTGTATGGATGCTGTGGTCTCAGCCTGGCACCCTTCCTACAGTATTCTTTAATTTGTAATGCAGTAACTATATTAAACACTAGCTGCCAGTAATACATATTGCACCTTTAATATGGGGTTAAACCACACAACACAATAAAGGTGTGTATGTAACTGTTATACCAGATAAAAAGGAAAAAAAGGTGTAAGGGTACGATACATTTAGGAAGACATCTTGCCTCTGTTTAAAGGCCATACGGGAAAACTTCGATCAATCACAGGTCATTTCAGAGGGATGGAGCGTTCATATTGACTGTTCTGCAGATGCCCTGCAGAAAGAGGTGTCTAATTCAAATTTTGTCATTTTTATTGGTGCATTCTACCCACTGCAGCTTTAATGCAGATTATATTGTACATGCAGTCCACAGAAAAGACTTAGACATGAGAAAATCAACGCCCCTCTCTCTGATGTACAGTTGGATGACGTACAGTAGAAGGAGGGAAGCTTTGTCTAAACATCTATAAAACACATGTAGTACGCCCACATCCAGATAGTTGAGGGATGGAGATCTCTGCTCTCTGTATTGGTCTGATCCTG
>NC_045735.1:30012727-30013126 GCF_008692095.1 Etheostoma spectabile | reverse complement strand
CTGGGTTTGTGTGAGCTGAACTCAGCTCTTGCCCTGAATGTATCTGTGGATGATGTTAAACAAAGGGCTGGGCTTAGTGACCTTAATGGGATAGTGAAATGTAAGCTCCAGGGTACCACTCGTATACCTGCATTCACAATGGATGGTGACTATGTTATTGGTGGTGTTTTCTCCATACACCACTACATGCAAACAGTGAAGCATAACTACACCACCATGCCAGAGCCACTAAGCTGCACAGGAAGGTTAGTAAGAGGGAGTGGGGGATAAGAGGATGTTAGTCTGTGTGGGGATATAAATGATGTAAAATATATGTATGATGTGCTTACAATTGTATTGAAAAGGTTTTGTGTAGTTTTAAAAACTTTAAAAGTTTAATAATGCCAAATCAGTATTTGG
>NC_045735.1:30012405-30012717 GCF_008692095.1 Etheostoma spectabile | reverse complement strand
TAATATAAGATAAGATCAAGCTTTTTTGGTGATGTGTAAATTCTAGCTCTTACAATATGTGTTTAACAACGGATTCTTACATATTTACCAAAACAAAGTAATACGTTATATTTAGTTGACTGTGTGTTGTGAATGTTGGACTGATATCTAATCCTTTTTTTGAGAATTTCACTTCACCCGTATTATGAATTTTTGTAAAAATTGTGAATTTTAGGCTAAAATTCAAACAGTGACTTGAGTGTCTGTGTGCAGCATTACAACCCGTGAACTGCGCTTTTCACGTGCAATGATCTTTGCCATCGAGGAGATAAA
>NC_045735.1:30012235-30012395 GCF_008692095.1 Etheostoma spectabile | reverse complement strand
AGCACGGAGCTGCTGCCAGGAATCAAACTTGGTTATCAGATATTTGACTCGTGCGCCTCGGTGCCCATGACGGTGCATGTGGCATTCCAGCTTTCAAATAGCCTGGACCCGGTGTTTTACACCGATGACAATTGCTCACAATCTGGTATGGTGATGGCTG
>NC_045735.1:30011312-30012225 GCF_008692095.1 Etheostoma spectabile | reverse complement strand
AGACTGGGTCCACGCCATCCATCAGCATGTCACGCATTATTGGGTCATTTAACATCCCTCAGGTACATATTTTGGATTTCTGGGAAATATTTTGTAATATAGACCAGTGCTAATTTTATGTGCCTTTCCCAGTAAATAATTACACTATTATTTCACTTCAGGTGAGCCACTTTGCCACTTGTGCATGTCTGTCCAATAAGCAGCAGTACCCAAATTTCTTCAGAACCATCCCTAGTGATCATTCCACTGAAGCGCTGGCCAGCTGGTAAAACACTTTGCTGGACTTGGATAGGTGCTGTCCGGTCAGATTCAGACTATGGCAATAATGGTATTGCGTCTTTTTTTTTGCGCGTGCTCACACGAGAGGGGATCTGTGTGGATACCTGAATCTTCTATCGGACCCACCCACGAGCCGTTCGAGAGTAGCTGATGTTATCCGCAGGTTTGATGTTCCCTGTGTTGACACTGAGCTGCACACAAAAAGCACAACATTTCTGTAAAATAAATATTGGAAGATTTTTTTTCCATCACATTTATTTAATACTATTGTCATGAATATGCTCAGTTAAACCAATCACTAATCCCATATCCTATGTCTGTGTGTGTTAACTATCTTCATATAAATTTTGGATCTTAAATGTTTCTCCAGGTCAACAGCTATGGTTGTTGTAGCATTTGCAGCCTTTGGGGACATGAGGCTTCTGTTGGAGGAGCTGTTGCTTGAGCCTTCTCCACCTCGCCAGTGGATAGGCAGTGAAGCCTGGGTAACAGATACTGAATTGCTGAAATTCAGCTTCTGTGCTGGAGCCATCGGAATTGGCATTCAGAAATCCGTCATCCCAGGTCTGAGAGACTTCTTGCTAGATCTCTCTCCCTCAAAAGTGGCTGCCTCTCCAGTGCTTACTGAGTTCTG
>NC_045735.1:30010779-30011302 GCF_008692095.1 Etheostoma spectabile | reverse complement strand
TTTAAGTGCAAGCTGGGGAAAAGTGAGAAAATTGTGCTGATTTTTAATATAGGACAGACACTCACAGTTCAATTCTTGTGGTTATGTTGTGTTGTTTTTTGATTGTCTCTCTGAGTGGAATTTCCTGTGTTAACCCTTGTGTGGTGTTCACATTTTCTAGTGGACCCACCACAGTATTAGGTTCTTAAATCAATACAGCCATAACAGTTTATGTAAAAATACTTAATAAATGTTTACTTCAGCTCAATTACCAATCATGTATGGTTCATATTTGCCATTCACCCCTGTGAGATCACATTCATGATAATTTTATCATTTTTGTTTTTTGTGAGAAAACAAACAGAAAGAAATTATAAAATGGTAGAAAAATAGAAATAAGATTTTTCATCATTTCTTAGAACTTAATCAGAACAGGTGAAATTGTTTGAACTGTGAGAATGTGTATTTTTGTGTGAGAATAGTAGGTGAAGAAATAAAACATAGTTCCATAGCACCTACAATTAATATATACTCAGGTCTAGTA
>NC_045735.1:30009745-30010759 GCF_008692095.1 Etheostoma spectabile | reverse complement strand
GTGTGGTGGCATACCTTGTGTAGTCATTGAATGATTATGTTCTTCACAGAAAATGATGGGTTTGAGTTAGAAGAAATAATGAATAGCATAATTTTTCTTTTAGCAAACATTGAAAATTTGTATTATAGTGACAGTGATTTCTGATAATTTATTTGTTTTCATTTTTAAGTTCTTTATTGTAATATGCACAACAATTACAGAGTAATTGGCAAGGACAATCTAGATCTCAGGGTTTCTCCAAAAATGCTCATTAGATATGTAAAAAAGAAAAGAAAATAATGCTATAAAAATTAGAATCAAAGCAAAAAATATTGGTAAAACACAATGGTAAAATATAATGAATTAAAATTGATATGTGCTAGACAAAGTGTACAGTAATTGCAAAAAAGAACAAACTATTATGTAAGCAGGCATTTAGTAAATGTATGAGTTAGAAGAAGTTTTAAAGTATAAAGGTAAAGTGACAGTGTAGAGTCTAAACATAAAGAAATAGTGTTATAGTGATGAGCTGGTAGTTCAGAACCAGATTCTGCTGTTTGGCAGGTTAAATGGAATAAAAAGGAGCTATAAACGCAAAGAAAGAATGATAATTTAAAGGCTAAAAAACACATTTCACTTTCTCTGCGTGTCAGGTGCAGCCACAGACGAGAGAGTGTGTGATGGAACTGAAGACATAAAGACGCTCCAGAGCCCGTACACCGACACATCTCAGCTCCGGATCACTAACATGGTATACAAGGCTGTTTATGCAATAACTCATGCCATTCATAAAGCAGTGTGCCAGGAAACAAATTCTACAACTCAGTGTGACAAATTCACCAGGATAGAGTCCAAAGAGGTCAGTTGAACATAAATGATGATTATAAATGATGCCCTTTTTTGCTTTAATTTCAGAAATGAAAAAGATTTGTTTTATTTAATTAATTAATTTCGCTCCCTTACTGTTTTCCTTTATCTCATATTAACAGGTTCTTACTCAGCTGAAGAAAGTAAATTTTACCCAAAATGGTTATG
>NC_045735.1:30008744-30009735 GCF_008692095.1 Etheostoma spectabile | reverse complement strand
TGTCATTTGATGCCAACGGGGATCCTGTGGCCAGATATGAGCTGGTTAACTGGCAAAAAAGTGAGAGTGGCAGAATTGAGATGGTGACAGTAGGGAAATACGATGCATCACTGCCAGTGGGCCAGAAGTTCAGTATCACCAGGAACCTCACCTGGGTGGATGGTGGCACACAAGTAAGGAGCACAAAAGCCATACTGTTACATAAAATATGGTAATCTTAAAGGGTAACTATCATTTTTTTTAACCTGGACCCTATTTTCCTTTGTTTCTTTGTGTCTAAGTGACTGATGGGAGCAATAATGTTTAAAATTGGTCCAGTATTAAGTGAGATCTCTGCAGATGGCATCAGCATAACAAGCCATCCGATCCAATCCATTTTATTACAAAGCACAGTTAAAAAAACAAAGGTTTACAAAGTGCTGGACAATAAATAAATATATAAAAACACACAGAACTCATAAAACAACCTATGACCACACAATTGTCATGCTGGGTTAAAAGACAGGGAATACAAATGGGTTTTAAGACAGGATTTAAAAGATTCGAGGGCCTCGGCCAATTTGACCTGTGTAGGTAGCTCATTCCACAGTTAAGGGGCTGCAGCGGTAAAAGCGCGGTCGCCCCTGGTTTTTGGAGCGACCAGCCAAAGTTGATCAGTAGACCTAAGTGACCATGAGGGGGTGTAAACTTGTAAGAGGTCTGAGATGTGGCAAGGTGCCACCCCATTCAGTGATTTAAAAACAAACAGTAAGATCTTAAAATGAATTTTAAAATGGACCAATAGCCAGTGTAGTGAGGCCAGGACTGGTGTTATGTGTTAATGCTTGCGATTTGCTGTTTAAAGACAAGCGGCCGAGTTTTGTACTAACTGTAAGTGTGAGAGAAGTTTGGTTAATGTCAATGTAAAGTGCATTACAGTAGCCCAAACCAGTGAAGATAATAGCATGAATTATGTGCTCAAAGTGCTTACGAGATAAAACAGGTTTATTTT
>NC_045735.1:30008638-30008734 GCF_008692095.1 Etheostoma spectabile | reverse complement strand
AAGCCTCAAGTGATTGGATTTAACAACATTATTTATCTGTTTATCAAGTTTAAAACATTGTCCATTTTGACACCCAGATTTGTGACTATGGGTTTT
>NC_045735.1:30005258-30008628 GCF_008692095.1 Etheostoma spectabile | reverse complement strand
GCAGGTGGCCCAGGTCAACAGGAGGGATATCATTGGCCCAAATGGGTCCAAACACAATGACCTCTGTTGTGTATTCATTTAGATTTAAAAAGTTAGAAGCCATCCAGGCCTTAATTTATTTTAAACATTCTAGTAGAGAGTAGATGCCCTTCTTTCTAATTATGTTTTCTAGGCGTAGATATGGGGAAAAGAGAAGTGGTCCATGAATTGAGCCCTGTGGAACACCACAAAGAAGGGGGACAGTAGATGAACCAAGGGCCCCAAGCTTTACTGAAAAGCATCTCCAAGACAAATGGGACTTAAACCACTGCAAAACAGTGTCCCTGATACCAACACAGTGCTCTACATGAGAGACAAGAACAGCGTGGTAAACTATCAAATGCAGCACTGAGGTCTAAAAGCACTAGTATGGCAGAATTGCCAGAGTCAGTGCTTAATAAGATGTCATAAAAAACTTTTAAAAGTGAAGTTTTAGTGCTGTGAAAGGCTTTAAAACCAGATTGAAAAATCTCAAAAATTCCATAAAACGAAGCTCCGAGATAGATCTGTAGTTGAATAAAACCAAGGAATGTAGATTTCTATTTTTAATCAAGGGTTCCACAACGGCTTTTTTGACATATGTTAGAATGACACCTGCTGCTAAATTACTATTCATGATTTTTTTGGACGTTTGGGCCAATAGTCTCCCTGGCTTCCTTAAAGAGGCGATGGGGCACGGTGTCAGTGGGACGCTATGGGGGTTTTAGTTGAGTGACGATTTCAGAGAGATTTAAAAGTGACACCAACTCTAACTGGTTGAGGACAGTTGAGCAAGTGCATACTATTGCAGGGTCAACAGTGGGGGATGAGATATGAGCTCTGATAGTGGCAACCCTGTCTAAAAAGAAGTTAAGAAAACTTTCACAGACTTCAAATGAAGCTTCCAGGCAGGGGAATTGTGGAGAGTTTAATAAAGAATCAATAGTTTTAAAAAGAACCAAGGTTTATTAAAATTTTGGGAGACGCTGTGTTCAAACAATCCAACAAGTCTGCCACTGTTAGTGAACTTTGAGAATATCATTTTATGCACGGCTACATGTAAACGCAAAAATTAGTGGAATATTAACTTTCATTAGCCATGTAAACAGCTTAGTTGGAATATTGTCTTTTCGGAATAAAGGCAAAAAAAAAGGAATATTATGTGCATGTGTAGCGGAGAATAAGCCTCACTATGTAGGGGTTTCATTAGTATAGTTCTGCTCTGGATGTCTGGGAGAGTGCAAGATCTGGGTCTGTATATCCCAGCCCAATTGGCCCCAGTACCTAATTCAGAAAGTATCTTGTTACCTATCTGGCTGATCTCCCTGATCAGTGTGGGGGATTGAATGTACGGTAGGATGGGCTTCAAGACTTCTTTCTCTAACAGGGTGACCACCTGAAGTGTTATGGGCTCCTAAACCGTCTGCACGATCTCCCCCCCCTGTATCCTATACCTAACTAGACAGGTGGGAAGTCCCTACTCCAGAGCAATATAAACTCAATATAATTTTCAATAACAACTCTGACTAAATATATAAACAACTTCTTTATTGATTGACCCTTTAAAATGTTGCAAAATCTAACCTATTCCATTTAAATCTGACCGGTTTCAACTCTACTATTGCAGGATTTACTCCCAAAACAATTAATTGCATAAAATTAAATATGGTTCAATGTGACAGAACAAAGTATACTTAAAAAAAAAAAAAAATCTCACTGTGGACAGTCCCTTCACAGGGGCAACATCCAATCCGCTGAAAACTGCTCCCAGAGTCTGTCCTAACAGCAGAAGTCCATTATCATGAACAGTATCACAGCCTTAGCTGCTGACCCTCCCAGTCCGCGGTCAAAAGAGGGAAAGACTGCTCAGTCGCTGGTGTAGTGTAATGAACAAAAATCTGTGACGACAGACTATTCAGAACGGTGTGCAAGCAGATTATCCTCATCAGGAAATCCTTGCTTTAATATTCACCCTCAGGATAACGTTCTCTAAGTTGCATGTGCGGTCTGTGTTAAGGCGAGGTTGCTCCCCAACTTCATCCAGTTACAAAAACTCTCCTTCAGAGTTTAACTGGCCGCTGAGTATGATTAGACGCTCCTTTCCCGGCTTTAACCTTTACCATCAAGGTCAAGTGGGTAGCAGCTAACATCAAAAGACTCCAATGCTATTGCTAACAGCTTTACCAACCTTCATTCAATTGAGGAAATGTGTCCTAGTCTACTCGAACAGACTCGGCCCTTACTTGCCAAGCTTGTAACTCCGACCTTTTGTACATCCCTTACACAATATTTGGGTTCCTTTTTTATTCCTTTCAAGCGAGAGTGGGATTCTCTAATCAACTTTCGCATACCTTCCTTTTCACTCCCACTTCTGCACACTTTTTTCTGTTTTCACCCCACATTCCTCCTTACCTTAAATCTTTACTCCTGAAAGGGTGATACACCTGTCACAAATTATATGGGGCATCTTAGCTATCTTTGCTATTTGTACCATTACACAACATAGTCATTGTTGAACTTTGTAGTAGTACGTGTTGGTAACAGCCATAGCATTAGTAACTAGCAGACCTGGAAACATCCTAATTGGTACAGTCCAAACCTGTTTGAAGATCCGCCACAGCTTCACTGGTCCACTTGTCATATATTGTTGTTTCCCTGATGTGCATGACTATATCTCTGGTGAAAGAGCTCCGGGTATTGCAGCAGAAAACCAAAAAAGTGCGGCGCCATCTTACCCTTAATTTCCACAGGATGCGGAACGGCTGCGTTCTGACTCTGTCCCAGCTCTGGTCATCCGCAGCCCTCTGGAGCAGATACACAGAACTTCTATTTCTGCCTTTGGCAGAGAAGTTCCGCTGCAATTCTGCACACAGAAACAAATACATTTTCAAAATAAAATAGTGCATGCTCACAACGGATCATATTTCCCAGCACTTCATCTTGAAAACACAGCACAGAGTTGTTTCTTCTCTACTCCTCTAGATGGAGACAAACTGTTGGTTTTGTGGTTCTATTCTACGTGATCTCGCAAGATCTTGTGGGTCCTCGGGATTTCAGCTGTCAGTCATGGCCGCAGCCGTTCCGCAACAAATCCGGATCTTGTAGATATTGTTGGACGGTGGAGCATGGAGTAGATACGCAGCGGAGCCGATCCGCAGCCGTTCCTTATCCTGTAGAAATTGGGGGTTAGATGTAAGACTTTAAATTTGAAAAATAACCAAGTGACTCGTCCAACTCCGATCGTTGAAGCCTCATTTTAGTTTCAGCTGAACTTTTGAACACAGTTACTTCAACAATACATGAAAAGGTTTTGTAGCATTTGTTCATTTCTATGTGCCAGGTTCCTGTGTCA
>NC_045735.1:30003169-30005248 GCF_008692095.1 Etheostoma spectabile | reverse complement strand
ACAGCTGTCCTCCAGGAACTCGTAAAGTGCTGCAGAAAGGAAAACCTGTCTGCTGTTATGATTGCATACCGTGTCCTGAGGGAGAGATTACCAATGCTACAGGTGTTTTCTTCTTCTCATACATAGACAATGTACTGTTCAATATTAAATATACAACACGACTGCTCAAAGCCCTTTTTGTTTTATTTTTCTAGATTCCCTTGATTGTTTCCCTTGCCCCAAGGAGTTCTGGCCTAATGCAGAGAGAGACACTTGTCTCCCCAAGCCTGTAGAGTTCCTTTCCTACAACGAGGTCCTAGGAATCATCCTGGCTGCATTCTCAGTTGGTGGCGCCTGTCTGGCCATTATAACAGCAGCTGTGTTCTATCATCACAGGACATCCCCGATTGTCAGGGCCAACAACTCTGAGCTGAGCTTCCTGCTGCTCTTCTCCCTGACTCTATGTTTCTTATGTTCATTAACTTTCATCGGAGCACCCTCTGAGTGGTCCTGCATGCTGCGCCACACAGCGTTTGGGATCACCTTTGTCCTTTGTATGTCTTGTGTTCTTGGAAAAACACTAGTAGTGTAATGGCCTTCAGAGCTACACCCCAGGTAGTGATGTCATGAAATGTTTGGTCCTCCACAGCAAAGAATGACTGTAGTGTCATTCACGTTTATCAAGTTTTAATATTACTATTTGGTTGGGTCTAGTCCCCCTTTTCCAATAAAAAAACCTAACATATACAAGAAGATAATCATCCTGAGTGTGCATTAGGCTCAGGCGTTGGGTTCTGGGCTGTGCTCGGGTACATAGGCCTACTGGCTGTCTTTTGCTTTGTTTAGCTGTCCTAGCTCGGAAATTACCTGATAATTTTAATGAAGCCAAGCATCACCTTCAGCATCTGTATTCTGTGCAGTTGCTGATCACCTTATCCCTGCCTATCTCAGCTCTCCTGGGAAATTTACTGTGGCTGTAGATATTTGCCATTCTGGCCTCCAGGTTTGGACTAATACTGTGTATATTTGCCCCAAAATGTTTCATCATATTGGTTAAGCCTGAGAAAAACACCAAGAAACATTTAATGAACAAAAATCAATCCTAAAACATCTCAGACTTGGAAACAGGTAAGATGGCAACAATCACTATAGAGCTTATGCTGAGTACATCCACACTTGTTTTTTGTTGAATGTAATATGTATTTAATTTGTTTTCAACTTATTTTACAAATATTCTTTTATCATGGGCTGGAAATTAAAAAAGTAATAAATATTTATAAATGAAGTCAAAAGTCAAAAAATAAATGCGTGGGCCTTTCTCTTTCATGACATATTTTTTATTTCAATAATGTTTCCATATACACATTTTTTAATATGGGATTAAACCACACAACCCATTAAAGTTGTGTATTGTTAGGCTTAACTGTAGTATCACATGAAAAACAAATAAAAAATGTTTAAGGTTAGGACAAACTTAGGAAGATATCTTGACTCTGTTTTTAGGCTTTAGAAAATCTAGCCATACGGCGAAACCTATCAATCACAGGTCAGAGAGACAGAGCGTTCATATTGACTCTTCTGCAGATGCATTGCCCGTTCTACAGAGAGCGGAGAAGGAGGGCTGAAGAAAAGGTTCTCTAGTTCAAATTTTGGCCGTTTCTTGTTGCATTTAAACCAATGCAGCTTCAGTGTAGATTATGTTGTACATGCAGCCCAGAGGAAATAATTGTGTGATGTACAGTAAGATGACGTACAGTAAAAGGAGGGGCGCTTTTCTCTGAAAATCTATAAGACATATGCAGTATGCCCACATGCTGACACTTGAGGGATGGAGATCTTTGCTCTCTGTATTGGTCTGATCCTGTCTCTGGGTTTGTGTGAGCTGAACTCAGCTCTTGCCCTGAATGGTTCTTGGAATGATGTTAAGCAAAGGGATGGGCTAACAGAGGACAGGACTGGTGCTGGGGTCAGCACTCAGACTTCATCTGTGAAATGTAAGCTCCAGGGTACCACTCGTCTCCCTGCGTTCTCAACGGATGGTGACTATGTTATTGGTGGTGTTTTCTCTATGCACCACAACATGCACACAGTGAAGCATAA
>NC_045735.1:30002611-30003159 GCF_008692095.1 Etheostoma spectabile | reverse complement strand
ACCACCATGCCTGAGCCACTAAGATGCACAGGGAGGTTAGTAAAAAGGAGAAGTAGAGAATAAGAGGATGTTAGACTGTGTGAAAAAAAAGATGTTTTGACTTGTATGATGTGCCTACAATTGTGTACTGTTGTCTAACATTTTCAAGTTAAAAACGTCCATTAAATGTCAAATAACAATGAGTTAAGAAAAACCTTTAATTATGTCCAGGGGAAAAGGCAGTTGTTCTGTAAATTGCATTATATTGTATTTTCCAAAAGGTAGAGAGTAATAAATTTATGAAAAATAAAGATTATTTTCATATTTACAATATAGTTGTGTTTAACAAGTGAGTTGACTTATATACCAAACAATTCAATACTAAAGATTTAGTTGACTCTGTACTTTAAGATTCTTTTGAATGTTGTACTGATATCTAATCCTGTGTTTCTTATGTTTCTGTTAAATTTGTGGTAAAGTTTGTAGTAACTTGAGTGTCTGTATGCAGCATTGACTCCTATGAAGTGCAGTTATCACGTGCAATGATCTTCGCCATCGAGGAGATAAAC
>NC_045735.1:30002236-30002601 GCF_008692095.1 Etheostoma spectabile | reverse complement strand
AGCTGCTGCCAGGAATCAAACTCGGTTATCAGATCTATGACTCGTGCGGCTCTGTGCCTGTCGCAGTGCATGTGGCATTCCAGCTTTCAAATAGCCTGGACCCGGTGTTTTACACTGTTGACAATTGCTCACAATCTGGTATGGTGAAGGCTGTTGTTGGTGAGACTGGGTCCTCTTCATCCATCAGCATATCACGCATCATTGGGCTCTTTAACATCCCTCAAGTAAATATTCAGAGTTACTGAGAAAGATTTTGTAATAACCTTTAGACCAGTGCCTTTTCCATGTTCTGTTAAGTAAAAGCAATGTTATTTCCCTTTAGGTGAGCCACTTTTCCACTTGTGCATGTCTGTCCAATAAGCAGC
>NC_045735.1:30002088-30002226 GCF_008692095.1 Etheostoma spectabile | reverse complement strand
TTTCTTCAGAACCGTCCCTAGTGATCAGTTTCAGGCTGATGCGCTGGCCAACCTGGTAAAACACTTTGGCTGGACTTGGATAGGTGCTGTCCGTTCAGATTCAGACTATGGCAATAATGGTATGGCGTCTTTTCTGGA
>NC_045735.1:30001980-30002078 GCF_008692095.1 Etheostoma spectabile | reverse complement strand
AAAGAGGGGATCTGTGTGGAATACTCTGAATCTTTCCATCGGACCCACCCACGGAGCAGGATCCAGAGAGTAGCTGATGTTATCCGCAGGTATGATGT
>NC_045735.1:29999586-30001970 GCF_008692095.1 Etheostoma spectabile | reverse complement strand
GACACTGACCTGCACACAAAAGCACAACACAAATGTTAAGATGGAAGATTGTTATTTTCTCATTAGTAAATTTGAAATGTTCAATTACAAATAAAATGTTTATTTCTCTCATATTAATTATTGTATTAAAAATGGTCTGTTAGACTAACTACTAAAGTATCCTATATGTGATGTTTGTTGGGTTTACTGTCTCGATATGTTTCTTCAGGTCAACAGCTATGGTTGTTGTTGCATTTGTAGCCTTTGAAGATGTCAGACGTCTGCTGGAGGAGCTGTCGCTTGAGCCTTTTCCACCTCGCCAGTGGATAGGCAGTGAAGCCTGGGTAGCAGACACAGACATGCTGAAATTTAGCTTCTGTGCTGGAGCCATCGGATTTGGCCTTCAGAAAGCAGTCATCCCAGGTCTGAGAGGCTTCTTGCTGGATCTTGCTCCTTCCAAAGTGGCTGCCTCTCCAGTTCTTACTGAGTTCTGGGAGGATGCATTCAACTGCAGGCTGGGAAAAAGTGAGAAAGTTGTGCTGATTTTTAGCATAGGACAGACACTCACAGTTGGATTTTTATGGTTATGTTGTGTTGTTTTTTGATTCTCTCTGAGTGGAATTTCCTTTGTTAAAGACTCAGCAGCTGCTTTAAGACCAAACCCCAGATTGACAGGGAAATTATTGACATTGATCAAAGACATTAGGTGGACATACTGCAAGGTGCATCTCAAATCTGTGAATAATCTCACTTGGTATGATGACATTTCAGGAATAATGTTGGCACTCTGCTGTCTTGGTGAAGATTAAGTATTGACTTTGCTGCTGTGATTTCACAATGTCAACACAAGCACACAGTAGACATTCTCCAGGTCTCTAAGCTTAAGTACTAATCAATTCCTTAAATTTCTACTTACTCGCATGTATTAGTTACAGTAAATGTGTAATTGTTATTATAGTAAAAGTTATTCATGACAATTTATTCGTTTTCATTTTTAAGTTCTTTATTGTAATATGTAACAATTACAGAGAAGTAGATGTTGGTAACGCAAATCTAGATATCAGGCTCCCTCCTACAATGCTCATTAAATATGTAAAGAAAAGAAAATCATGCAATACCAAAACCTATTGGTAAAATATAACGCATAATTCAAAATATATATGCTGGACAAAGCGTACAGTAATTGCTTTTAAGAATAAACCATTATGTCAGCAGACATGTAGTAAATGTATGAGTAATAAGAAGATTTAAAGTATAAAGGTAAAGTGACAGCGTTGTAGTGATGAGCTCAATAGCTCAGCAGTCTGATGTCCCTAAGCCTGGTAGTTCCCAACAAGATGCTGCTGTGTAGCAGGTTAAATGGAACAAAAAAAGAACAATAAACACAAAGAAAGAATGATAATTTAAAGGCTAAAAAACACATTTCTCTGTGTGTTTCAGGTGCAGACGCAGATGAGAGATTATGTGATGGAACTGAAGACATAAAGACGCTCCAGAGCCCGTACACTGACACATCTCAGCTCCGGATCACTAACATGGTATACAAGGCTGTTTATGCAATAGCTCATGCCATTCATAAAGCAGTGTGTCAGGAAACAAATTCTACAACTCAGTATGACACATTCACCAGGATAGAATCCAAGGAGGTCAGTTAAACATAAATTATGATAATAAACTATGCCTTATTTTGCTTTAATTTCTGAAATGAGGTATACATTTTGATTCAAATCAATTAATGGCTCTCCATCACTGTTTTCCTTTATCTCATCTTGACAGGTTCTTACTCAGCTGAAGAAAGTAAACTTTTCTCGAAATGGTTATGATGTGTCATTTGATGCCAACGGTGATCCTGTGGCCAGATATGAGCTGGTTAACTGGCAAAAAAGTGAAAGTGGCAGTATTGAGATTGTGAAAGTAGGGCACTACGATGCATCACTGCCGGTGGGCCAGAAGTTCCGTGTCAACGGGAACATCACCTGGCTGGATGGTGGCACACAGGTAAGGAGCAAAAAAGCAATAATGTAACATGTTAACATTTGGCAATCTTGAAGGATATGTTTGTGAAGTCCATATCGGCTGTAAAGAAATTCCAAAGTTACAGTATTTTGAGTGTCCCCTTTTATATTTTCTATAAAAAGAGACTGTCTAAACAATGCAACTTTAGAAAATATTCACTTGATTTTTCCAGTTCAGACTGCTAAGCCTTTTATAAGCTGCAGTTGGATTTTGTCCCTGAGTAATTACTTAGAAATGGATAGATATGTCAATGTCAATTTCATTTCTACAGCACATTTAAAAACAACAGTTTACAAAAGTGCTTAACAGGGTCAATATCAAATTCATAAATAACAAGTGTAAAGATTACTACAACCAAAGTACATCACAGGGAGACAAACAACAACACT
>NC_045735.1:29999333-29999576 GCF_008692095.1 Etheostoma spectabile | reverse complement strand
AACATCAGAATCCAGGTTAACGAGGGTTAAAAGCTACAGTACACAGGTGCGTCTTAAGCAGCGATTTAAACGTTTGTAAGGTCTGTACAGCTTTAATATGCATGGGGAGGTTGTTCCATAGGGTAGGAAGCCCCCTGCAAAGGCTCTATCGCCCTCATTTTTTAGCTTTGATCTAGGGACATCCAAGAGCAGCTGATTGGTCGACCTCAGCGTTCTGACTGGAGAATGATGGCATAAGAGATC
>NC_045735.1:29999028-29999313 GCF_008692095.1 Etheostoma spectabile | reverse complement strand
GCCAAACCATTTAAGGCCTTAAAAACAAGCAATAAAATCTTAAAATCTATCCTATAACAGACAGGTAGCCAGTGGAGGGAGACCAAGATTGGCGTTATGTGTTCACGTTTTGTTGTTTTAGTTAAAAGGCGAGCAGCTGCATTTTGGACCAACTGGTGCTGATTTAAAGATTTCTGATGTAGACCCATATATAAAGATAGATAGATAGATAGATATTGATCCCAAAAATATGGGAAATTATGGTTTTAGATTAGCAAACATACATCAGTCACACAGCACAGAATA
>NC_045735.1:29996030-29999018 GCF_008692095.1 Etheostoma spectabile | reverse complement strand
AAATGAAATACTAGGATACAATATGCATACAGTGGGGTTTGAAAGTTTGGGCACCCAAAGTAAACATTTGTATTAATGTGCATAAAGAAGTTGAGAAAAGGTGGAAAACTTTCCAAAAGCATCAAATTACAGATTAGAAATGCAAATATCACTAAAAGGTAGATTTTATTTCCACATTTTACACTTTCAAAATATCAGACTGCACCCTGCAGAGATAATACCTTGTTCTGCCCCTTTGGCAAGTATCACTGCTTGGAAACACTTCTTGTAGCCAGCCAAGAGTCTTTCCTTTTTTGTTTGAGGTATCGTTGCCCATTCTTCCTTCCAAAACTCTTCCTTGAGATTTCTGGGCTGTCTGTCACGTACTGCTCTTTTAAGGTATATCCGTAGATTTTCAGTTGTGTTGAGGTCAGGAGATTGTGAAGGCAATGGCAAAAACTTCAGTTTACACTTCTTGATGTAATCCACTTTGGATTTTGAGGTGTGTTTAGGAGCATTATCAATTTGTAGAAGCCATCCTTTCTTTAACTTCAGCATTTTCACAGATGGCATCAAGTTAGCGTCCAAATATTTGCTAAAATGTTATTGAATTAATTTTTCCTTTTACTCGTGAAATTTTTCCTGTGCCGCTGGTTGCATTACAACCCCAAAGCATGATTGATCCCCCCCATGCTTAACAGTTGGACAGAGCTTTTCATTAAATTTCTTTCTCCTCCAAAACGTTCCTTAGCTCATTGCGGTCAAAAAGTTCTATTTTAACTAGGGGTGATCCGAGTATCCGGCTGAAACGAGTATCTGGGTAACGAATAGAGGGGCCACTTTAAATGCCAAAAGAGTACAGTATTATCGATAATATGAGTCAATATCCGTGCTCGGATTGAATACAACTCCTCAACTGGCCGCGCAGCGTTCTGTGATAATCACAGCGCCCCCCCCCCCCTACAAACCCGCTCGGATCAATCACACACACACACACACACAGAACAAGGAGAAATGCGCTCCCTCTCTCCCTCTCTCCCTCTCTCTCTCCCTCTCTCTCTCGCTCGCTCTCGGGTCTGTGGATCTGTTCCGTTAACGTTTATGGTTTCTTCAGCTTCAGGTTTGTTTTTAACTTCGGTTTGGAGTCCTTACATAGTAACCAGTAGATTTCTGGTGAACGTGGGGTTTGTAGTCCTTACATATCCAGTAGATTTTGGTGACGGGTTTCAGACATGCTGCTTGTTTTAAATGTGACTCCCGTTGCGTCTCTGCCATCGGAGATTTTTTTTTTTTTACTGTCAGCTGCCCCCCGCCCCCTCTCTCTCTGTGTCTCTCTCTTACACACACACACACACCACACACACACACACACACACCCACCACACACACGCACCTGGTGTGGAAATAAAAATAAAAAAGAACCAAAAAAAAAAAATCACACTGATCATGAAAAAATAAAAAGTTAAAAAAGAAAGTTATATTGAGTATGAAACTCTTGTTCATTACATTTACTTCAAATATGCAACCGCATGTTTTGTATTCATTGTTCGCAAACGTTCTGTATATATTTTGTTTGTTACCATGACAACACCATTGATCTGAGCTTGATGCTGTCATGTAAATAGTTTTCAATCACAATAAATATACAATTTTTGATCACTCACTATCAATTGCATGCTTAAATAACATACCGGTTAAAGCCCCGCACATTTCGAGAACCTGACCACTCCACTCCGGTTAAATCGGACCACTTCCGGTTTAGGCCCCCCCAGTCCGAGTACGGATCCGATACAGATAATTCATGTGGTAAACAGATACAGATACAGATACAGATAATGCTGTACTCGCTCATCCCTAATTTTAACCTCATTGATCCAAAGAACTTGCTTCCACAATAAATCAGGCTTGTCTATATGTTCATTTGAAAACTTCAAACGCAAATTTTTGTGGTGAGGACGTAGAAGAGGTTTTATTCTGACAATTCTTCCATGAAGACCATATTTGTACAAGCATCTCTTTATAGTGGACTGGTGTACCACAACTCCAGTGTCTCCAGGTCTTTCTGGATGGATCGTGCAGTCAAACGTGGATTTGGACTTGCTTTTCTCACAATCCTGCGAGCTGTTCTGTCTGATATTTTTCTTGGTCTTCCAGATCTTGCTTTAACTTCCACTGTTCCTGAGGACTGCCATTTCTTAATTACATTCCGAACAGAGGATATTGGCATCTGAAAAACCGCTTTGCTATCTTCTATAGCTTTTCCCCTGCTTGTGAGCGTCAACTATTTTTAGTTTCAGTTTTCTAGCACAACTGCTTAGAAGAAGCCTAGGTGCAATTGGTGGGGCAAGTCATATAGTCTGGGCATTTAAAACCTTAAATTGCATCACACTGGTCTTTCCAGACGATGATTGAGAACAATCCATGACACTGTGGTCTCAGCTCTCCAAAGGGGCGGTGCTGCATAACCCTGCAGGGTGCCCAAGTTTTGCAGATGCCATTTTTTTTTTTTTGTAATGTTGAAAGATAATAATGAAATAAAATATAACTTTTAGTAAAATATTATACAAAAGTCTAATCTGTCATTTAATGCCTTTTGGAGATTTTTCCATCTTTTCATGGCTTCCTTATGCACATTAATACACAGTTTTACCTGCGGTGCCAAAACTTTCAAACCGCACTGTACATACAATATACATTAAATAATAAAGGTAATAGGAATAAAAATATGAGAACAAATATTTGATTTTATACAGGATGTGAAAACAAAATGTGCAACTTTTTAATTAGTAGCTATGCTAAAATGTTTAAAGGATGCTAAAATGTAAATAAACCAATTGTGCAGGTTGCCCTTAGTGCAGTATTGTGGAGTCTCAGGGTCTAATCTAACACCAAGTGATGATGTGTTAAAGAGTTTTGTTGCCTGTGGTAGGAATTATTTCCTGTAGCGGTCCTTGTGACCTGGAAGCTGTCGGAGCCTCTGAGAGAAGCTGCTCCTCTGTTGGACCAGTG
>NC_045735.1:29995833-29996020 GCF_008692095.1 Etheostoma spectabile | reverse complement strand
AGGGTGGTCGGGGTTATCCATGATAGATAGACAGTTTGTTCAGTGACTTCCTTTCCACCACAGCTTCAAATGTGTCCTGTTTGCGGCTGATCACACAGCCAACCTTCTTGATCAGTTTGTCTAGTCAGTTTGTGTCGCTTGCTTCGATGCTGCTGCCCCGGCAGATGGCGGAGGAGAACAGAGCGCT
>NC_045735.1:29993955-29995823 GCF_008692095.1 Etheostoma spectabile | reverse complement strand
GCCACAACCGACTGGTAGAACATCTCCAACATTCTGTTGCACACGTTGAAGGTTCTCAGCTTCCTCAGGATATAGAGTCTGCTCATCCCCTTCTTGTAAACAGCAGTGCTGTTGATCTTCCAGTTCAGCCTGCTGTTGATGTTGACACCCAGTTTCTAAGTTCACTTCATTCAATTTTATTTATAGTATCAATTCTAACAAAGTTATCTCAAGCACACTTTACAGATAGCCGCACACTCCAGATTTAACAAGGACCCACAGTTCTAATGTTTCCTCCAGAGCAAGCACATTGCGCAGTGGGCGAGGAAACCTTCCTTTTAGAGCAGAACTCTCCGATTCACCGGTCTTTGGTAGGGAGGGTCTGACGGGCCGTTTGGGTTAGACTGAAGAGTGGCAATAAAATAGAAAAATTAGTAGTTTTTGTAGAAGTTCTTTGTGTGTTCAGGCATAGCAGGACGCTGTGCGGCATTACAAGGCACAGCAGGACGTGAGCAGGACGTCAGCCGAACGTTGCAGACGTTGCAGGACGTAGCAGGGGCACCGCGCAGTGTAGCGGTTGACATGGCATCAACAGAACGTGTTAGCGGGACCATGGGACAGCTGTCTACCTGTGATTTCGGAGCCTCTCTGATCCGGGCAATGCTTTGACAAGACACTAAGGACTCCGGGGAATGACTCCCCAGAAATATGTTAGTGAACACCATTTCTGGACATGGATCACATAATGAAAGATGAAAGATAGAGAGAGAGGAGCTCAGTGTCAAAAATAAGTCCGCAGCTGTCTAAAACTATTCACAGACAAACCAATCAGAGAACGATAAAGAGAGGTCCACCCGGCCGGCCGAACTCTCCCCACCGGATCGGGCTGTATGCCAAGTCTCCCTTTAGTTCTATTATTTCTTGATTATATGATAGATAAATCTGAAACTATGTGACTAACTACTACTCCCTAACATTATTCGATTCTATGCCCTAACTAGTGTATCAAAATAAGTCCCAAGCTGTCTAAAATAGCTGTCTTATCTGTACTCCTCCACCATGTCCACGTCTCTTCCCAGGATGCAAAGGGGCTGCTGATTTGCCAAGGGGGGGAGGGCAGTAAAACACTGTATTAATCCTTAGCATTTGCATGCAGGAGGTCCAAAGTTTTATTTTCTCTTGTGGGGCAGTTAATATATTGTTTACAGTCTGGGAGGGATTATTCCAGAGAAACATTATTAAAATCCCCAGAGATAACGATGAAGGCATTGGGCTGCATGTCCCGGGTTGCACCCCTTTTCCCTCACATACAGTGCAAACCATTCTTCTTACCGCTTTCCATAACATCCCTGTCCGCCCAAAGGATCAAAAAGCCGGGTACAGCCACACCATAGTCCGGGATGCGCGAGTGCAGCCATGCCTCGGTAAAACACAGTAAGCTGCACTCGCGGAACTCCCTCTGGGTATTGATGAGCGCTGCAAGCTCATCCATCTTATTCCCCAGAGACCGTAAATTCCCCTTAATAATCGCTGGAAAGGGAGGCTTATGTTTTCTTCTTTTTTACTTCTTCATTTTTTTCCTCCTTTGTAACCCCGCCATCTGCTTTGTAGGATTTCAGGTTTGGCCCCTGGCAGCAGCAAAGGTCCACACATGGATTTAGGAGGGGCTAAAGTTTGGCTACAATGACCAATTTACTTTTCACTACACATATTGTTACATGGGTATTGTTTTAAGGCAGACTGGGAAAACATTTGAACCTATCTATTATTCCTCAGAGTTTGAGAACACACCAGAATATGTATGAGTCTGATTCTCTCTATGTGCCAGGTTCCTGTGTCAGTGTGCTCTGAAAGCTGTCCTCCAGGAACTCGTAAAGTTCTGCAGAAAG
>NC_045735.1:29993270-29993945 GCF_008692095.1 Etheostoma spectabile | reverse complement strand
AAACCCATCTGCTGTTATGATTGCATACCCTGTCCTGAGGGAGAGATTAGCAATGCTACAGGTATTTGTTTATCTCCTAATCCATAGTCGATGTACTGTACAAAATAAAATATAGGCTACATTAACTGCTAACACTTTTTTTTCAGATTCCCCTGATTGTTTCCCTTGCCCCAGGAGTTCTGCCTAATGCAGAGAGAGACACTTGTCTCCCCAAGCCTGTAGAGTTTCTTTCCTACACGAGGTCCTAGGAATCATCCTGGCTGCATTCTCAGTTGGTGCGCGCCTGCTGGCCATATAACAGCGGCTGTGTTCATCGTCACAGGACATCCCCGATTGTCAGGCCAAACTCTGAGCTGAGCTTCCGCTGCTCTTCTCCCTGACTCTATGTTTCTTATGTTCATTAACTTTCATTGGAGCACCCTCTGAGTGGTCCTCGCTGCTGCGCCACACAGCGTTTGGGATCACCTTCGTCCTCTGTATGTTCTTGTGTTCTAGAAAACAATAGTAGTGTTAATGGCCTTTAAGCTACACTCCAGGACTACTACATGTCATAACCAATGTCAATTGGATCCTACCACACCAAAGATGACTGTAGTGTCTTTCACGTTTATTCAAGTTTTAATATGTACAATTTGGTTAGTTCTTAGTCCCCCTTTTCCAATGAAAAACCTAACT
>NC_045735.1:29992329-29993260 GCF_008692095.1 Etheostoma spectabile | reverse complement strand
AGATAATCATCCTGGAGTGTGCATTAGGCTCAGCAATTGGTTTCTGGGCTGTGCTTGGGTACATAGGTCTACTGGCTGTCTTTTGCTTTGTGTTAGCTGTCCTAGCTCGGAAATTACCTGATAATTTTAATGAAGCCAAGCTCATCACTTTCAGCATGCTGATATTCTGTGCAGTCTGGATCACCTTTATCCCTGCATATCTCAGCTCTCCTGGGAAATTTACTGTGGCTGTGGAGATATTTGCCATTCTGGCCTCCAGTTTTGGACTAATACTGTGTATATTTGCCCCAAAATGTTTCATCATATTGGTTAAGCCAGAGAAGAACACCAAGAAACATTTAATGAACAAAAATCCATCCTAAGACATCTGATGTTTGGGAATAGTTAAGATGGCAACATACACAATAGAGCTGATGTGTAGCGCATCAAACACAGGCTTAGTGTTGTTAATTTAAAAAAAAACAACTTTTTACTTTCAATATTTTCACGTTTTTTAATAGTCGTCTTAATGTGTTTTTTTGCAACTATTGTTTACTTATTGTTTAAATTTAAGTGAATAAAACAAGTACAAATTCAAAAGATAAATATCTGTTTCTTTCTCTTTTATAAAATAATTTCTAGTTCAATAAGGTTTTCATATACATATTATTTCATATGGGATTAAAATAGTTAAAATTAAAAATGTATGAACAAATCTCAACTTGAATAGTCAACGGCAAAATATTTTGCTTTTGAAAATGTACCTATGAGGGGAGACTTTGGTCAATCCCAGTTCATTTCAGAGTGCGTTCTCATTGGATATTCTGCAGATGCATTGTCTGAGTGCTGAAAGAAGAGATATATACTTAAAATTCTGGCAGTGTTATTGTTGCATTCAACCTAATAGTGCTTCAATGCAGATTATACTGTACATGCAGCCCACCAAAGAGAC
>NC_045735.1:29990704-29992319 GCF_008692095.1 Etheostoma spectabile | reverse complement strand
GATAATCAAACATCACTGGATGAGGTTGTCCTCTCTCTGATGTACAGTACAGTGACGTACAGTGGAAGCTTTAAAACACATGCTGTATGCCCACATGCTGACAGTTGACGGATGAGTTCTATTTTGTATAGGCTTCACCTCTAAGAGCTGATGTTATTGGGTAGCATTCCTTCGTGCATGTGCAATCGTGAAGACTTTCTTTCTTTTTGCATCCAGCACGGGCCTCAACTATGTTATAATATGAGCAGACCCGTTGTTCATTTTCTTATTTTTTGTCAAGCTAGAAGTTTGAAGACCTCTACTTCCAGTGGTGTTCACCCCTGTACCAGCTGCCAGACTGGCTACATCCTGCTGTCGGATCTCCACCCCGGCTACGAGTCCTGCCTCCGTGCCACTCACGCCAGCCTGGCACCCAGTCCCAATGCCTCCTGTCAGCTCTGCGCCCGCCTGCCATCTAAAGAGCTTACGGCAGGCGGATGCTTTTCTGGCTAGTCACGTTGTTGAGGAGGGGGTCGGCACCTGGACAGACCAACAGGACCCCATCAACACCCTTGGATCTGCCGGAAGAGGACGTCTTTGACGGGCACGAGTCCGCTTGCTCGACTCCCTCGGATAATGCCTCTTTTACCAGTTGTATTTCCTCCCCATTGGGAGGACGGTAGCTTGTAACAACAAAGGTTTACAGAGTCCCTCTACAGCAATTGTCTCCGTCCCAGGAGAGGAGCACCACACCAACGGCTCTCTCTTCTCCGCAGTGGGCGGGCTCCTTGCCCAACACTAGGTTATTGTTCTTGACCTGGGTGAATGCCGAGTAGCATTTGCCTAACCCGGGAGATGGAGAAAGGTCCTGCCACGGGGGCAGAAACTGGCCTCCACTCCGCTTCCAACCGCCCCATTTTTCTGACAGAAGCCCACTTCTACCCGAAAGCAGGTCCATGCTCGCTTTGCTGAATCGTACTAGTGTACCGCCTAGGTGGCTGCGATGCTGAAAAATAAAATTTCTTGGTAGCATGACTGCTACCTCTACTATCTTTGCCATGACCGCTTAGCTCTGGCTGTTTTCTGCTGAGGCTGGGGCAGCCACGGGCTGTAGGCAGTGAAAGGGACGTGGTGACTCACCTCCTAGACAACTGCGCTTTGATGGTACCAAGGAGACACTACCCCGCTGTCTGCAGAGTGTGTGTTGTAGCCTTCCCAGTCTTTTCTCCACCTCCCAGCTGATTACTCAGAATGGCGAGGCTGTTGAGTAGGTGGGTTGGAGATTGAATCCCACTATTGTTCCGAAGCCGTGGAGCAGGTTCGGGGAAGCGGAGATAGATCTGTTTGCCTCACAAGAAAACATAGAGTGCCCGCTGTGGTTTTGCATGAGCACAGAGGGCAATCCACCCCTTGGTGTAGACGCCTTCTCCCACCCAGAGCCCTCCTATAGGCTGTTCCTCTGATCCCTCGCCTTCTGTAGCCCATCCAGAAGGAGAAACTGTCATCCATTCTAGTGGCACCGGAGCACACAAACGCCACCTTGTTCCCGACTCTGGTTCAGCTGCTGGCGGGCCCCATGGCAACTTCCGTGGTACAAGGATGCTCTTCCACTGGTGAATGGTGCCATATTTTCAAT
>NC_045735.1:29988538-29990694 GCF_008692095.1 Etheostoma spectabile | reverse complement strand
CCGGTGATAACCCAGTGGCTAAGGGGCAGGTTGCTAAATGAGAAAGCTGCAGAGACTAGGCTTGCCCCTGCCGTGGTGTGCAGCATTCAGGGCGCTAGAGCCCCTCTACTACAGCATGTTATGCAGGGCGCTGGTCTGCCTTTCAGCGCCGGTGCACGGAGATGGGTGCAGATCTCACATTGTGCCCCCTGCCTCTCATGTTGACATTTTACAAACATTAGTGGTCTACAGTCAAAGCCTTTGCAGCAGTTATCCCATCCGTCCATGAAGGCTTAGGGGAGAGGAAGGGGTTTGTGTACCCCCTGGTAAAGTGTTTTTTTAAGGGGATCAGGCACACCCCAATGGGACCTAGCCCTGGTGCTCCGAGGTCTAAGGGAAGCCTTCTTCACGTCAGTCAAAGAGTGAGTGCTGTCAATTTTGCCATCCTGCCTCTCCATTAGTGGGGATGGGAGCAAAGCCAACTTATAGCCAAACCCCTCATTCGTGAACATTCTAACAAATTCCTAGTTTTTTGTTTTTTATCCTTGTAGGGTTTTCTCACTGTTTGGTCCGGCCCATGCATTATCACAGGATGTTTTACGCACGGCGGACATCCGGCCAAACACAGCAGCTGTTTGTACATTATAGGGAACACTCCCATAGAACGTCCCATTCAAAACAGTGTCTTTCTCACTGGCTGTGTGCATCCTTGTCCAATAAACAGCAGGACCTGAGTTTCCTCAGAACAATCCCTAGTGATCAGCTGGACTTGGATCGATGCTGTCCGGTCATTCGAACTATGGCAAAAATGGTATGGCATCTATCTTGGAGGCAGCACACAAAGAGGGGATCTGTGTGGAATACTCTGAATCTTTATATCGGACCCACCCCCGTAGCAGGATCCAGAGAGTAGCTGACGTTATCCGCAGGTCTGATGTTCCCTGCGTTGACACTGACCTATACACAAAAGCACAAGAAAAAAGTTCTGTAAGATTTAATATGGAATATTATCTCATTGGCAAATTAGAAATGCATAATGTTTCACCATGTTAATTTATTACAGATATACAGTTGTGTTCAAAATAATAGCAGTCCAACATCACTAACCACATAAATCATATTAGTTGGTAAAAGAGATATTTCTACATGGCAAATAATTTACTAGTTTTGTAGAGTCATAGAAAACCAACAGACCCAACTGTCATGACATGCATGCTGATCATTCTGTGTAATTGGATTTTTAATTGAAAGGGGGAAGTTCAAAATAATAGCAGTGTTGTGTTATTTTAGTGAGGTGATTGATTCTGTGAGGAAATAGGTGTCAATTATGGCCCATATTTAAGGAAGGAAGAAAGAAAATGTTGTGCATACTGGTTATAGTACATTTCAAACACAAATATTCAGCATAATGGATCATTCCACACATTGCTCTAAGGAAAAAGCGGACTTTGATTAAAACGTTGCCTGGAGAGGGGAAAACATATAAAGAAGTGTAGAAAATTATAGGCTGCTCAGCCAAAATCATTTTGAATGCCTTGAAAAGGCATCCAAAGGTCAACTACCATTCGAATGGGTGGAAGAAAAGCCAAAATTGCAAAGGCTCAACCAAATATCAGCTCCAGGAAAATCAAAGAAGACTTAACGTTACCTGTGAGTACTGTTACGATCATGTGAAGCAAAGCTATCAGCCCCCGCAAAGTCACATTGCTGAAAAAAAGACGTGCGCTGAATAGGTTGAAATTTGCAAAAGGACACATTGACTGGCCAAAGGAGAAATGGCGCAACATTCTGTAGAATTCTGAGCAAAATTCTACTTTTTGGGTCTAGGGGCCGATGGCAGTTTGTCCGACAACCCCCATGCACTGAATTCAAGTCACAGTACACTGTAAAGACAGTAAAGAATGGTGGTGCAAAAATCATGTTATGGGGATGTTTCTCATACTGTGGTATTGGGCCTATTTGTCGTACACCAGGGATCATGGATCAGTTTCAATACATCAACATACTTCAAGAAGTAATTTTCCCTTATGCTGAAGAGTAAATGCCTTTGAATTGGGTCTTTCAACAAGACAATGTGCCAAAACACACCAGTAAGCGAGCAAAGTCTTGGTTCGAGATGAATGTCAGGTTCATAACACTTTAACTTACTAAATAAACACGGTCAAGCAAGAAAAGAG
>NC_045735.1:29986507-29988528 GCF_008692095.1 Etheostoma spectabile | reverse complement strand
CAAATGAGCAGTTTGATAGACAATTGCAAGAGGGAAGGTCACGCGAAGAGCCTCCTATTTGCAGCAAGGCTCTGGTGGAACTTCAGCAATTTCTCTGCAGCTCTGTCTCTTTATTCACAATTGTTGAAACAAGGACATCTTTATTTGGGCTATGCCTACGTTGAGGAAAAACCAGGGCAAAGTGCAGGTCGCTAGGGCGAAGTGTACTTGAGTGACCTCCAAAGCTAAGATATTTACTGCTTGTGTATTAACAGTGAGACATTATAACCTCTTGTAAGAAACAGCAGCAAACAGAAAAAGGGGAGAGCAAAGAGAAACACAGTATTGTAAATGTGCATATAATAAGCATAAAGTATAATAATAAGCATGTAAGAATATATGACAAGCAAGATATGAATATATTATATAATAGCTGAAAGTTATAAATTTTAAGACACTATACGAGAAATATGAAATAAAGACTTATAAAAATAAATTTCTCTGTCAATGAACAAGATTAATTTCACTGTCACCTGCCGTGGGGACGCTGGCCTCACTAACCTATTCTCCTCTGAGTTGGGTATCCCGCACACTGGACTCAGTTTCACTGAGCCTACTAACATTTAATAATAAATTATTGGCATTACGTCTGTGAGTTCAAACTGCTTTTTGTGTTTGATATTTGGACTGACACTGAGATGCATGTTTTTCTGTAACAGGTGTGGCCCTGCCACTATTCTCTTGATTTCCACTTCAACATTGGATGTAACACAGATCAGGTGGACAGAGACTTCAGATTTGACTTGGAATCGTGGCAAAAGACTTGAGACTTGAATTGAACTTGCCCCTTAAAGACTTGAGACTTAACTTGGACTCAAGCTCAAATATTTGAGACTCGGATTGGACTTCCAAAAATGACGTGAACATCTCTGGATGTTACACACACATAACTAAGGTAACTAAGGTTAATCTCTTGAAAGGTTATTAAGAGGTGCTGCTAACCGAACCAGTTTTCTGCTTGTCTTATAAACAACGGCCTGTATCAGTTTAAAGTTTTGCCTTTTGGCATGAAAAATGTGCCAGCCACCTTCCAGCACTTAATGAATTTACCCAGGGATTAAGGAACACTGTCACTTATATTTATGATGTGGTTACTTTTCGTGGAACCTAGGATAAACACGTCAGACTGATAGGGGGCTGTTTAGATCTCTGGAGAGGGCTGGCCTGGTCTAGGAGGCCTAGCATTGGCTCCTAGTAATCAAGGGTTGGAAGCATAACTCCTGGAAAAAAATGGGAACAAACTGTTACAGGGACGATTTTGACTTGACAATAATAACAAAAGAAAAAGGGAATGTGTACTAAAGAGAGAGTAACTTTGGAATACAACTACTTCATTTCTGAATATTAAGATGTTAATGTAGTCTTTTACAAATATGCTTTGATAATAGGCTGAAAATATAAAACAAAATAGTGATAATTCAGAATGTATATCTGTGGTTCTTTCATTTTTATGAAATAATTCCATATATTCAATAAGTCCCTGTATCCGTCTTACTTAATATGCAAATAAACAGCACAGCCCATTAAAGGTGGACATTTGTTAGGCTTGACTGTAAAGAGCTCAAACAACAAAAAAGATGAAAGAGTAGGACAACTATTTGAAGATATCTGATCATTGAAAGATAGATGAACACGTAGTGCAGATAACATTGTACGTGCAGCCTACAAAATATGCTTTGACAATATTCCATCAAAGACCAATGGGTGAGGACATCCTTTGTCTGACGTACAGTAGTAGGAGGGAAGCTTCTGTCTTAAAATCTATATAAACCTGTGTAAACATACAGTATTCCCATCCAGATATTGAGGGATGGAGATCTCCACTCTCTGTATTGGTCTGATCCTGTCTCTGGGTCTGTGTGAGCTGAATTCAGATGTTTCCTTAAATGATTCTGTGGATGATGTTAAACAAAGGGCTGGGCAAACAGAGGACAGGACTGGTGCTGGGGTCAGCACTCAGGCTTCATCTGTGAAATGTAAGC
>NC_045735.1:29985071-29986368 GCF_008692095.1 Etheostoma spectabile | reverse complement strand
GTTAGTAAGAAGGAGAAGTGGGGGATAAGAGGATGTTACATTGTGTGGGGATAGAAAGGTTTAGATTTCTGTGATGTTAATACAATTGTATTAGAATGGTTTTGTATTAAATCAAAAAACTAATCTTTTTTTTCCACACATTTCCAAATCAGTAGGTAATATATGCAGTAGAAAATAATAGATGTGAAAATACTACATATGAACATACGAGATGTGAAAAGATTTTTTTAATTTTTAACATAAGTTTCTTTAAGAACTGATTTTTAATTGTTAACTTACATGAAAAATAACAACTACCTTTTTTTGAATGTTGTACTGATATCTAATACTGTGTTTTGGATTCTGGTGCTTGTTTCTTCCATTATATGTATTTTCTTTTAAAATAGTGAATTGTAAATTTGAACAATGACTTGCGTGTCTGTGTGCAGCCTTGACTCCCGTCAACTGCGCTTCTCACGTGCAATGATCTTTGCCATCGAGGAGATAAACAAAAGCACAGAGCTTCTGCCAGGAATCAAACTCGGTTATCAGATCTACGACTCGTGCGCCTCGGTGCCCGTGACTGTGCATGTGGCATTCCAGCTTTCAAATAGCCTGGACCCGGTGTTTAACACCGGTGACAATTGCTCAAAATCTGGTATGGTGATGGCTGTTGTTGGTGAGTCTGGGTCCTCGCCATCCATCAGCATGTCGCGCATCATCGGGCCCTTTAACATCCCTCAAGTTAGTATTCAGAATTTCTGGCAAACTCTGTGTAATACAGAACAGGGTTGTTTGCCTGTCCCGTGAAATAATTACACTATTATTTCCCTTTAGGTGAGCTACTTTGCCACTTGTGCAGGTCTGTCCAATAAGCAGCAGTACCCAAATTTCTTCAGAACCGTCCCTAGTGATCAGTTCCAGGCTGAAGCGCTGGCAAGCTGGTTAAAACACTTTGGTGGACTTGGATAGGTGCTGTCGGTCAGATAGACTATGGCAATAATGGTTATTGGCGTTTTTTGGCCGCCTCACCAGAGAGGGGATCTGTGTGGAATACTCTGAATCTTTTCTATCGGGACCCACCCACGTAGCAGGTTCCAGAGAGTAGCTGATGTTATCCGCAGGTTTGATGTTTCTGTGCTACACTGAATGTCTGCACACAAAAGCACAATGTTTAGGCAAATATAAGATGGAAAAGTGTTTTATTATATAGTCAAATTTTAAAAATGTATCTTTTTCTATTGTTGGGGAGCTTATGTATTATCGATATTTAGCAGTGAGAAATACTAAAGTAAATCTAATGGTTTGTTTTTTTTGT
>NC_045735.1:29982914-29985046 GCF_008692095.1 Etheostoma spectabile | reverse complement strand
CTGGTATGGTGATGGCTGTTGTTGGTGAGTCTGGGTCCTCGCCATCCATCAGCATGTCGCGCATCATCGGGCCCTTTAACATCCCTCAAGTTAGTATTCAGAATTTCTGGCAAACTCTGGAACAAAAGTTCTGTAGATTTAATATGGAATATTATCTCATTGGCAAATTAGAAATGCATAATGTTTCACCATGGAATTTAGTACAGATATACAGTTGTGTTCAAAAATAGCAGTCCAACATCACTAACCACATAAATCATATTAGTGGTAAAAGAGATATTTCTACATGGCAAATATTTACTAGTTTTGTAGAGTCATAGAAAACCAACACGACCAACATGTCATGACAGCATGCTGATCATTCTGTGTAATTGGATTTTGAATTGAAAGGGGGAAGTTCAAAAAATAGCAGTGTGTGTTATTGTAGTGAGGTGATTGATTCTGTGAGGGAAATGGTGTCACATTATGGCCCAATATTTAAGGAAGAGGAGAAAGAAAATGGTGTGCATACGGTTATAGTACATTCAAAACACAAATATTCAGCATAATGGATCATTCACACATTGCTCTAAGGAAAAAGCGGACTTGATTAAAACGTTGCCTGGAGAGGGGGAAAACATAAAGAAGTGTAGAAAATTTAGGCTGCTCAGCCAAAATCATTTGAATGCCTTGAAAAGGATCCAAAGGTCAACTACCATTCGAATGGGTGGAAGAAAACGCCAAAAATTGCAAAGGCTCAACCAAATATCAGCTCCAGGAAAAGAAGAAGACTTACGTACCTGTGAGTACTGTTACGATCATGTGAAGCAAAGCTATCAGCCCCCGCCAAAGTCACAATTGCTGAAAAAAAGACGTGCGCTGAATAGGTTTGAAATTTGCAAAAGGACACATTGATGGCCAAAGGAGAAATGGGCAACTTCTGTAGAATTCTGGCAAAATTCTACTTTTTGGGTCTAGGGGCGATGGCAGTTTGTCCGACAACCCCATGCACTGAATTCAAGTCACAGTACACTGTAAAGACAGTAAGAATGGTGTGGTGCAAAAATCATGTTATGGGGATGTTTCTCATACTGTGGTATTGGGCCTATTTGTCGTACACAGGGATCATGGATCAGTTTCAATACATCACTACTCAAGAAGTAATTTTCCCTTATGCTGAAGAGTAAATGCCTTTGATATGGGTCTTTCACAAGACAATGTGCCAAAACACACCAGTAAGCGAGCAAAGTCTTGGTTCGAGATGAAGTCAGTTTTCATAACACTTTAACTTATAATAAACACGGTCAAGCAAGAAAAGAGACTCAGACGGCAAAGTGAGCAGTTGTTTGATAGACAATTGCAAGAGGAAAGGTCACGCGAAGAGCCTCCTATTTGCAGCAAGGCTCTGGTGGAACTCAGCAATTTCTCTGCCAGCTCTGTCTATTTATTCACAATTGTTGAAACAAGGACATCTGTTATTTGGGCTATGCCTACGTTGAGAAAAACCAGGGCAAAAGTGCAAGGTCGCTAGGGCGAAGTGTACTGAGTGACCTCCAAAGCTAAGTATTTACTGTTGTGTATTAACAGTGAGACATTAAACCTCTTGTAAGAAACAGCAGCAACAAGAAAAAGAGGGGAGAGCAAAGAGAAACACAGTATTGTAAATGGGCATATAATAAGCATAAAGCATATATATAATAAGCATGTAAGAATATATGCAAGCAAGATATGAATATATATAATAGCATGAAAGTTATAATTTTAAGACACTACTACAGAGAAATATGAAATAAAAGACTTATAAAAATAAAGTTCGCTCTGTCAATGACCAAGAATTTAAATTTCAAATGTTCACTATCCAGAGAGTAGCTGATGTTATCCGCAGGTTTGATGTTTCCTGTGCTTACACTGAATGTCTGCACACAAAAGCACAATTGTTTAGGCAAATATAAGATGGAAAATTGTTTTATTATATTAGTCAAAATTTTAAAATGTATCTTTTTTCTATATGTGACTTTATGTATTACTGATATTGTTATCAGTGAGACCAAATACTAAAGTAAATCTAATGTTTGTATGAACTACATTGATACATATCTTAAAATGCTAATTTAATATTTTTACTGCTATAGGTCTAATGCAATGCTCTATAA
>NC_045735.1:29981068-29982889 GCF_008692095.1 Etheostoma spectabile | reverse complement strand
ACCACATTTCTCACTTTTTTCCGTAGCCGCAGTTGAATGCATCCTCCAGAACTCAGTAGCACTGGAGAGCGCCACTTAGAGGGAGGAGAGATCCACAGAAGTCTCTCAGCCCTGGGATGACGGATCTTCAATGCCAAATCCGATGGCTCCAGACAGAAGCTGAACCTCACACTGTCTGTGTTTGTTACCCAGGATTCACGGCCTTCCACTGGCGAGGGAGAAGGCTCAAGCGACAGCTCCTCAGCAGAAGTCTCAGGTCCTCAAGATGCGGCAAATTGCCACAACAACATAGATGTTCGACCTTGAGAAATATAGAGCATTGCATTAGACCTATAGCAGTAAAATATAAATTAGCTTTAAGATATGTACAGTGTAGTTCATACAAACATTAGATTTACTTTAGTATGTTCTCACTGATAACATTATCAGGACTACATAAAGTCACATATAGAAAAGATACTTTCAAAATTTTCCTAATATAATAAACAATTTTCCATCTATATTTGCCTAAACAATTGTGCTTTGGTGTCCGGATCAGTGTAGCACAGGAACCATCAACCCTGCGGATACATCACTACTCTCTGAACCTGCTACTGGGTGGGGTCCGATAGAAAATTCAGAGTATTCCACACAGATCCCTCTCTGTGTGCCGGCCAAAAAAAGACGCCATAACCATTATTGCCATAGTCGAATCTGACCGGACGCACCTATCCAAGTGCCACCAAGTGTTTTAACCAGTTGGCCAGCGCTTCACGCTGGAACTGATCACTAGGAGGTTCTGAAGAAATTTGGTATGCCTGCTTAATGGCACAACCACAAGTGGCAAAGTGCTCACCTAAAGGGAAATAATAGTGTAATTATTTCAACGGGACGGCAAAAACCCTTGATCACAAGAGTTATGCCAAAATCTCGAATATACTGAGGGATGTTAAGGCCCGATGATGCGCGACATGGCGATGGTGGCGGGACCCAGACTCACCAACAACGCCATCCATACCAGATTTTGAGCAATTGTCACCGTGTAAACACCGGTCCAGGCATTTGAAAGCTGGAATGCCACAGCACCGTCACGGGCCACCGAGGCGCACGAGTCGTAGATCTGGATAACCGAGTTTGATTCCTGGCAGAAGCTCGTGCTTGTTGTTTCTCCTCGATGGCAAAGATCATTGCACTTGAGAACACTCGCGTTGGACGGTAGGTCAAGGGCTGAAAGTTGTACATAGACAGTCTCTAGGCCACCAAGCTCAATAAAGATTAAATATTGTAGTTACAAATGCGTCAGTTAAAGTCTATAGATCTAATTAGGCTGTTACTGTATACTGAGAATAATTTTGAATGATTCCTTTTAACACATCAAAACAGGTATTTCATCGAAGGAAAAGGTGTGAATATAGTTTGCCTTTAACTATTGTGACCAATTGTCTTATGCCTGATTTGTGTTAATTTGAGCTAGTATGCATACTTAAAACAAATAGGCCTTACAGACTGAAACAGCAACAATAAAAATAAATAAATAGTAAAGGAAATGTCTGCAAAACAATGATTTGAAATGTAACGTGAAATTAGCATTTTTAATGGATAAATTACAACAATATAGATACAGTATGAGTTTCGGAAAGCTATGTCTGGCAGGTTAAGAAAAGCAAAAACTAAATAATAATAATAATAATAATAATAATAACAACAATAAAAACAAGAAAGAATGATAATTCTGTCTCTGTGTGTCAGGTGCAGTCACAGATAAGAGTGTGTGTGACGGAACTGAAAACATAAAGATGCTCCAGAGCCCGTACACTGACACATCTCAGCTCCGGATCACTA
>NC_045735.1:29980952-29981058 GCF_008692095.1 Etheostoma spectabile | reverse complement strand
CAAGGCTGTTTATGCAATAGCTCATGCCATTCATAAAGCAGTGTGCCAAGAAACAAATTCTACAACTCAGTGTGACAAATTCACCAGGATAGAGTCCAAAGAGGTC
>NC_045735.1:29980654-29980942 GCF_008692095.1 Etheostoma spectabile | reverse complement strand
AAGGAAAAACCCTGATGCCTTTTCTTGCTGTAATGTACCTTCTCTGAAATGAGGTATTAATTTTATTTAACATTATTTAATTGCTCTCCATAACTGTTTTCCTTAATTTCATTTTGACAGATTCTTACTCAGCTCAAGAAAGTAAATTTTTCCCAAAATGGTTATGATGTGTCATTTGATGCCAATGGGGATCCTGTGGCCAGATACGAGCTGGTTAACTGGCAAAAAAGTGAAAGTGGCAGAATCAAGTTGGTGACAGTAGGGCAATACGATGCATCACTGCCGGTG
>NC_045735.1:29980240-29980644 GCF_008692095.1 Etheostoma spectabile | reverse complement strand
CAAATCAACAGGAACCTCACCTGGGTGGATGGTGGCACACAGGTAAGGAGCACAAAAGCAATAATTTAATATATTAAAATTTGGCGATCTTGAAGGATATGTGTTTTTGGTCCATGTTTGTTAAGTCTATATTGTCTGTAAATAAATTCCAAAGTCACAGCATGTTGAGAGTCCCCCTTTATATTTTCTTTAAAGAAACTGTCTAAACGATGTAACTTTGGAAGATATTCACTTGATTTCTTCAGTTCAGACAGTTCAGACATATTGACATAGGGGTATTGTTTGAAGACAGACTTGATACAAATTTGAACCTATCCTGTAATGCTCAGAGTTTAAGAACACACCTGAATATGTATGAGTTTATTTCTCTCTATATGCCAGGTTCCTGTGTCAGTGTGCTCTGA
>NC_045735.1:29979700-29980230 GCF_008692095.1 Etheostoma spectabile | reverse complement strand
CCAGGAACTCGTAAAGTTCTGCAGAAAGGAAAACCCATCTGTTGTTACGATTGTATACCGTGTCCCGAGGGAGAGATTAGCAATGCTACAGGTATTTGTTTTTCTTCTAATCCATAGCCAATGTACAAACTGTACAAAATCAAATGTACCATAATTCCTCAGGTAGTCAATTAAAAGCCGGGTCTCTGAAAGTGGCCGGGAGCGTGGTCAACATGGACAAATAAAGGCCAGCCTCAGATTACGGAAAATTTGTGTGTATAATCTCCTATATGCCTTTCACATAATGTGCATTGTGCAAGTTTATCGTAATGTACATTTCTACCAATATAATTTAACAAATTAAACAAAATGTATTCATTCTTTTTTCCACCCTTCGTTTTTCTGGATTACGGTACTCATGTAAAGTATGACTCTCCTACCGGTCTTTTAGTCGCTGCGGCTGTATTTGTTACGCAGCAGTGTAGCGTGTAGTAATGCACAGGTGCCAACAGATGGCAGTAGCTACATTGGAGGTAACATGGGTCTCATTT
>NC_045735.1:29979265-29979690 GCF_008692095.1 Etheostoma spectabile | reverse complement strand
CAGAGAATGACAGACTTTTCAACAACAACACAAAAAGAGTTTTAAAGTATGCGGAGGAAAACTCGGGTGAAAATAGTGTGAGAAATTTCAACACTGACACCATGAGAATCTGTGACTGGAAGAAACGAAAGGATGAGCCGACGAGATTAGCCGAGCAGCGCACAGCTAGCTAGCTGGAGGTAAAAGGAAACAAGTTAGCCTGGAGCTAGAAACAACGCTAGCTAGCTAGCGCCTATCACGTTAATCAGATACTGGTGCAACTACTGTATGCTCTTATTGTAATCTAGAAGCAATACTGTAGTACCTATATTTGAAACAAATACCCTGTACATTTACAGGGTTCAAACTGACACAGTGGTGGTGTTTGATTATTTCTGACCCAAACTGCTCTGTCGCCCTTCTGGCTCTTGTTGTATATATATATA
>NC_045735.1:29979170-29979255 GCF_008692095.1 Etheostoma spectabile | reverse complement strand
ATATATATATAATTTTGCAAACGTTTCTTAAAAATGAATGATTTCCGTCCACTGGAAAGCTACGGCTTTTCATTTAAAACGGTTT
>NC_045735.1:29978531-29979160 GCF_008692095.1 Etheostoma spectabile | reverse complement strand
ATTATACTTATCAAGCAGATGGAATTAAAAGTAGAATGGCCCCGGCTTTTATTTGATGAATTACGGTAGGCTAGAATTAACTGCTAAAAGCACTTTTTGTTTAATTTTTCCAGATTCCCCTGATTGTTTCCCTTGCCCCAGGGAGTTCTGGCCCAATGAAGAGAGAGACACTTGTCTCCCCAAGCCTGTAGAGTTTCTTTCCTACAACGAGGTCATAGGAGTCATCCTGGCTGCATTCTCAGTTGGTGGCGCCGTCTGGCCATTATAAAGCGGCTGTGTTCTATCGTCACAGGACATCCCCGATTGTCAGGCCAAACAACTCTGAGCTGAGCTTCCTGCTGCTCTCCCCGCACTCTATGTTTCTTATGTATAACTTTCATTGGAGCACCTCTGAGTGGTCCTGCATGCTGCGACCACCAGCGTTGGGATCACCTGGTCACTTGTATGTCTTGTGTGTCTTGGACAAAAAAAAACCAATAGTAGTGTTAATGGCCTTTAGAGCTACACTCCCAGGAAGTAATGTGATGAAATGGTTTGGTCCTCCACAGCAAAGAATGACTGTATTGTCTTTCACGTTTCTTCAAGTTTTAATATGTACTATTTGGTTGGGTCTTAGTCCCCCTTTTCCA
>NC_045735.1:29974577-29978521 GCF_008692095.1 Etheostoma spectabile | reverse complement strand
TAACTATATACAAGAAGATAATCATCCTGGAGTGTGCATTAGGCTCAGCTTTTGGGTTCTGGGCTGTGCTCGGTTACATAGGTCTACTGGCTGTCTTTTGCTTTGTGTTAGCTGTCCTAGCTCGGAAATTACCTGATAATTTTAATGAAGCCAAGCTCATCACCTTCAGCATGCTGATATTCTGTGCAGTCTGGATCACCTTTATCCCTGCATATCTCAGCTCTCCTGGGAAATTTACTGTGGCTGTGGAGATATTTGCCATTCTGGCCTCCAGTTTTGGACTAATACTGTGTATATTTGCCCCAAAATGTTTCATCATATTGTTTAAACCAGAGAAGAACACCAAGAAACATTTAATGAACAAAAATCCATCCTAAGACATCTGAAGTTTGGTAATAGTTAAGATGACAACGTACGCTATGAAGCTTATGTCTAGTGCATCAAACACAGGCTTAGTGTTCTTTTTACTTTCAATATTTTCACATTTTTTGATAGTCATTTTGTGAATGTCCTGATATGGTATTTTGCAAACATTGTTTCACTGGTGGCTCCAAATTTAAAATTATTGAATAAAACAAGTACAAATTCACAAGATAAATATGTGTTCCTTTCTCTTTTATGAAATAGTTTCTATTTAAATAATGTTTTCATATACACATTATTTCCTATGGGATTAAAATAGTTAAAATTAAAAATGTATGAACAAATCTCAACTTGAACAGTCAAATGCAAAATATTTCGCTTTTGAAAATGTACCTATGAGGGGAGACTTCGGTCAATCCCAGTTCATTTCAGAGGGCGTTCACATTGGCTATTCTGTAGATGCATTGTCTGAGTGCTGCAAGAAGAGATCTCTGCTTAAAATTCTGGCAGTGTTATTGTAGCATTCAACCTACTACCGCTTCAATGCAGATTATACTGTACATGCAGCCCACCGAAGAGACTTAGACATGAGATAATCAAACATCACTGGTTGAGTCTGTCCTTTTTCTGATGTACAGTTAATTGACGTACAGTAGAAGCTTTAACACTCATGCAGTATGCCTACATGCTCACAGTTGAGGGATGGAGTTCTATTTCTTATAGGCTTTGCCTCTAAGACCTGACGCTATTGTGTAGAATCCATTTGTGCAAGCGCAGTTGTGAAGACTTTCTTTCTTTTTGCGTCCAGCACGGGCCTACGTCCACCAATACTGTACTTAACATGAGCAGACCCATTGATCGTTTCCCTATTTTTCTTCATGCTAGCAGTATGAAGACCTCTACTTCCAGCGGTGTTCACCTTTGTACCAGCTGCAAGACTGACTACTTCCTGCTGGCACTCACTCCCGATGCCTCCTGTCAGCTCTGCGCCCGCCTGCCATCTAAAGAGCTTACGGCAGCCGGCAGCCTTGGGCAGATCAATGGGACACCGTCAACACTCTGGATCTACCTGGCACTCACCCTTGGTGTCTCCTACCAATTATGCGCCCGCCTGCCATCTAAAGAGCATTACGGCGGGCAGAAATGTTTCTGGCTTTTCAGGTTGTCACGAGGGGGATGGCAGCTGGGCAGACCGATGGGACCCCATCAACACCCTTGGATCTGCCGGAAGAGGACGTCTTTGACATTCACAAGTCCGATTGCTCGACTCCCTCGGATAACGCCTCTGTCATTGGTTGAGCTCGTAACAACAGAGGTTTACGGAGACCTGCTATGGCAACTGTCTCCGTCCCGGGAGAGGAGCACCACACCAGCGGCTTTTTCCTCTCTCTCTCCTCCACAGCGGGCGGGCTCCCTTCCCACCGCTAGGTTATGGTTATTGGGTGAATGGCGAGTAGCATTCCCCTAACCCGGGAGATGGAGGAAGGTCCCGCCATGGCGGCAGAGCCTGGCCTCCACTACGCTTCCGACGCACCTTGTTTTCCGACAGAAACCCACACCGCCTTCTACCCGAAAGGAGGTCCATGCTCGCTTCACTGAACCGTACCCGTGTACCGCCTAGGTGGCTGCGATACTGAACAATACCATTTCTTGATAGCATGACCGCTACCACTACTATCTTTGCCATGACCAATTAGCTGTGGTTGTTCCCCGCTGAGGCTGGGGCAGCCACGTGTTGTGGGCAGCTTCGGCGGTACCAAGATGTCGGCTCAAGGAAACGCCGCCCCGCAAGCTCCAAAGGGCGTGTTAAAGCCTTCTCAGTCTTTTCTCCACCTCCAAGCTGATTACTCAGAATGGTGAGGCTGTTGAATAGGCGGTTTGGAGATTGAATCCCACTATTGATCCAAAGCCATGAAGCAGGTCCGGGGAAGCGGAGATGGATCTTTTTACCTCACAAGAAAACACAGAGTTTGCACTGTGGTTTTTCTTGAGCACACAGGACAATCCCCCCCTAGGTGAAGACAACTTCTCCCACCCAGAGCCCTCCTATACACTGTTCCTCTGATCCCTTGCCTTCTGGAGCATATCAAGGAGGAAAAACTGTCAGCCATTCTAGTGGCACCAGAGCACACAAATGCCTCCTGGTTCCCAACTTTGGTTCAGCTGCTAGCGTGCCCAATGGCAACTTCAGTGGCACAAGGACGCTCTTCCACAGCTGAGTGAGAACGCTGCAGAGACTAGGCTTGCCTCTGCCGTGGTGTGCACCATCCAGGGCACAATAGCTCCTCTACTACAGCATGTTACACAGGGCAGTGGTCTGCCTTCCAGCGCTGGTGCACGGATACAGGTGCAGATTTCACATCGTGCCCCCTGCTTCTCGTGTTGACTTTTTACAAACATTAGTGAATATTGATTTAGCTCCATCTACAGTCAAGCAGCAGCCATCCCATCCAGCCATGAAGGCTATGGAGAGACGACGGGTTTTGCGTACCACCTGGTGAAGTATTTTTTTAAGGGGGTCAGACAACAGAAACCCCCCAGTGCGCCTAATTGGACCGAGCCCTGGTGCTCCGAGCTCTGGGGAAGCTTCCTTTCGAGCCTTTGGCACAAGCCTCTTTCAGACTGCTGCCACTAAAAATGGAGCTTCTCTTTGCCCTAACGTCAGCAAAAGAGTGAGTGCTGTCAATTTCGCCATCCTGCCTCTTCATTAGACGTGATGGGAGTGAAGCCACCTTATAGTCAAACCCCTCATTGACGAAATTCCTAACAAATTCCTATCGGTCGTTTTTTTTCCCCTAGTAAGGTTTTTCCACCGTTTGTGCCCGGCACGTGCGTTATCACAGGATGTTTTACGCACGGCGGACGTCAGGCACACAGCAACTGTTTGTAAATTATAGGGAACACTCAGAAAGAGCGGCCCTTTCAAAACAGTGTGTTTCTCACTGGTTTTGTGCATGCCTGTCCAATAAACAGCAATACCCGAGTTCCTTCAGAACAATCCCTAGTGATCAGCTGGACTTGGATAGGTGCTGTCCCGTCAGATTTGGACTATGGCAAAAATGGTATGGAATATTTCTTGGACGCAGCACACAAAGAGGGGATCTGTGTGGAATTCTCTGAATCTTTCTATCGGACCCACCCCCGTAGCAGGATCCAGAGAGTAGCTGACGTTGTCCGCAGGTTTGATGTTCCCTGCGTTGACACTGACCAGCACACAAAAGCAGAAGAAAAATGTTCTCTAAGATTTTTTGTTCAAAGTGTTTTTATTGAACATCTTGTCAAATATAAGATACATTTTACAATCCGGGCTTAGAACCGGTTCAAGGAACGAAAACGAAAACCGGGAACTTTTTGTATTTTACAGGGAACAGAAACGAAACCGGAAACGTTTATTATTTTTCATGTTCTGGAACAGGAACACTTATTTAAAAATAATGGTAACCGGTTAATACCGGTTTTATTTCGTTCCTCAAAGTTTACGTTGCCTAATTAACTAAAAAAAAAAAAGTTATTATTTTCCTGTGCACGTTACCATGACGGCTGAGGTTCACTTCCTGTGTGACATCACATCAGACATTCGC
>NC_045735.1:29974256-29974407 GCF_008692095.1 Etheostoma spectabile | reverse complement strand
CCACGTTAATGATGGACTAGCGAACATTTGGCTAAATGGCGCCAACACCTCTGTTTGCTTAATGCACAGATAGCTAGCTATTCTTGGTAACAAACTAAACAGATTATCTTTCTCATTTGTGGCACCTTTTCTGTTTGTTTAGATGGGAAGA
>NC_045735.1:29960985-29974053 GCF_008692095.1 Etheostoma spectabile | reverse complement strand
CTTTAGATGAGGTTACTGTGAAGAAGCCAAAATTGCTCCATGTACCCATTACATCGGAAGCCCTCGTAGATGCGTGTTTAGGCTGGTCACAGTGAACGGCAGACCATTTTCCTTAATGGAAGACACTGGCTTTAGAAAAATAATTGACCCACTACAACAGCAATTGGAAATGTGTTCTGCTTAATTCTCCCACATTTGTGAGAGGGTCCACACATCCTGACAGCGAAGGAGAACCTGATAGCCGAGCTTAGTGGCAGGTTTATCCTGCTTAAAATCGACAGTGCCACTTGCGGGATCGCTTTGTTTTGGGATTAATGTTAAATATGCAGAAGGAGAAAACATTGTGTTACGGACGTTGGCTGTTCGAGAACGGCTCCTACATATCTTTTGTGTACAGGAGGGTTGGAAGAGTATAAAATCAGTCTAAGCAGGTGTACTCGATCACTGCGGACAACGGTGCACACATGCAAAAACAGTGCACTATTGTCCGACCTGCAAGCGACAGGCAATGATGATGAGGAGGACACTGATGGAGACACAGAAGCTGAAACACGGGAAGAGAACCTGATGTTGAAATATGATTCTGTTGTTCAGGGGCAGATCTTGTTGCTTGTGCTTTGTTCAGCACACACTTTACAACAGCAGTAGATGATGCACTTGAAAGAGAATGGGGTGTCTAACGTCATTGGTAAAGCACGCCGTGTGCTAAAAGTTTGTCCACTCTCAAATGTTGTGGCCGTTATTAAAAGAATGGCCACAGGAGGGCCATAGTTGACTGCCCCACGCGCTGGCATTCCACCACACGACATGCTCGAACGAGTTTGCGAGCTTCAGATCGTTTTGTGATGACATGTCGCCTACCGTTAATGATCTGCTTTAAGTGAACCCCAGTGGCAGGCCATTTCAAACATAGTCAATGTGTTGAAACCTGCAAAAATTACAACAAAATGCATCCAATCAGAACAGCTTACCGCGGGTGACTTTTACGGCCATTGGCTGAAGTGTGTGTTAGATACCGACACAAATTGACAGACCCTTTGCCACACTGGTCCAGTGCATGAATCACGTCAACATACTTGTTTGAAAATGACGCATTTGTGGCCGTCTTATTTGTTGACCCTAGGTATAGGCTATTTTTGGACAGATATCAGGCCTGCCGTGGCGAAATTACACCTGTGCCGCACTTGGGACATGATCCAAAACCTTGTCCGCGCGCCCCCCAGCACAGACAACGTAGCTGAGCTTTCATCATCTTCATCTAAGATGTAAATTGAAAGCTGCTGGTGGCTAAAGAAAAACAACCACTGTCATACAAAGGGCCGAGTTTCCCATGCATCGTTGTTAGACACCTATTGCAGAGAAGCGCGTTAAAGCGCACCGAGAATGTTCTTTGTTATTGGGCGTCCATGGCCGCTTCAATGCAGATATGCACAAACTCGCATGTCCGTCCATAGCCCTCCCCGTGACCCAAGTCAGCGTGGAGCGCGCATTTTCATCTTTAAAGTTTATTCTTTCTCCTCTTAGTCGTCCCTGAATGATAAAATTCTGGAGGATATTCTTTTCATCCGCCTGAAAACTATTTGGAATGTTGGCTGACCCATTTGCACTTAGGTAACGTCAGGTAGGGGAGTAATCTGCTTTTGTGACTGCATGATTTCTTTTTTTTTATTTATTATTGGCTGTTTGGCAATTTAGCCTAGGCGATTTAGCCACTCTCGTTAGGCCTAATGTCAGTCCACAAATCTTTGTTTTTTTGTGTTTGTTTAAAAATGACAGGTTGGAATTTGTTGTTTTAACATAAACTACACATTTGAAATTTGTAGGCCTTTTTAATTATTATTATTATTTATTAATAATATTATTATTTAAGTAATGGTTGTAGTATTATTACATTTGGTTTAAGCTGGATGAGAAAAATGTGACATAATTCTATAGCATTAAACAGCTGACAGGAACTAAATTAACCGTTCCGGAACAGTATTTTTTTGTTCTAACCGGTTCGGGAACGTCAATTTATTGGTGGAACTCATAACCGAAACGTTAGAAATTCCGTTTCTGTTCGGAAATCGTTCAAAGCCCTCTTTTACAATACAGTACATTTTCTTTTTATGTTAACCAACCCACCCGAACACTCCCACATGTTTGCACCAATACAATTTTATTAATTTGAGAAAGACAAAAACAAAAACAATCATTAAAGTGTTTTAGAAAGGGTACACAAGTAATACATATATTACTCCCTCTGAGTTCGAGAGTAAGATGGATGCACCTTACCTAATTTGGTCGCAGAACCATTGCCAGATATCAAAATTTTGTAGGTACGCCTGTTGTAGCTCTGTATTTTTCCATGGTCAATTGTATAGAAGATCAGTGAGCCAAATTTTTAAAAGTTGGAGGGGATTTGTCTTTCCATTTAAGCAGTATCTGCCGTCGAGCCAAAAGATTGTGAATGCTATGAGGCTTTTGTTGTTTTGGTTCAAGAGAAAATGCTCGGCACAATGCCAAAAACAGGATCGTGGCCTCAGGCTCTATGATTGTCCCCAGGTATCAGAGAAATTTGAATATAGAATACGCAAAAATCTTTAAGTTTTGGACAAAGCCAAAACATGTGAGACCGAGTGCCTGGCTCAACTCACATCTATCACCAGTGAGGTCTATGTCTGATCTAAATTTTGCCAAGCTTAACTTTAGACCAATGCAGTCTACGAGCAACCTTAAATTAATCACTCGATGCTTCTGACATATTGAAGATGAGTGAATATTTTTCAATATAGATTCCCTATATCCTCAAGATTCTTGTAGTCGTTCCTCTCCCACAATCTTTCACATGAGCCAGAGTCCCATTCATATGAGTATTCATTGCACCATAGATTTTACCAATGGCCCCCTGGAGTATGGATTCACTTTTAGACAGTCTCAAGATGACTCAGTGGTAAGGACGGGTGAAGCCACTAACGATGATGCGACAAACTGCAAAGTTTGAGATATTTGAAGAAATGAGTGTTAGAAATTAGGAATTTGGTTTTCACTTTTGAAAGATTGCAAAAGTGCCTTCAATATATTATCCTTTAGTACCCTAAGGCCTTTTACGACCAGGCACCAAAATAATCATCTATATAGAAGGAGTAAAAATTGTTCCTTCATGTGAGATATAAACTGAAATCATTAAGTGAAAAATGTCTTCTAAACTGTCCCCATATTTTTAAGGAGTGCTTAACCACTGGATCTGAGAATGTTTATATATTGGATGAGGTGATGGCAATGCTGAGCAAACATGCATGCAAAGAGAGCAGGATGGCTGACAGATTCTGAAGGGACAGCCATTTGGACCACCACATTCTTTAGCCAATACAACATAGAACAGCATTGGCTGCCCAATAGTCCTACTGAAATTGGTAATGATAGGCCTCCATTTTCTCGTGTCGCCAGAGTACTTTTGCGGATGCGCGCATTTTCCCATTCCATATGAAAGCGGATATTAGCCTGTCTGTCAGTAGAAAACGATTTAGTTAAAATCTTGTAATACCCTGGAGAGAATAAAAATCTAGGTAGAGCGTTCATTTTGACGTGTTTATATCCTACCTCCTAATGATAGCGGTAGTGTACCCCAGCGTTCAAAATCTGTTTTTAGAGTCTTCATGGAACAAATTTGTTTTATATAGGTTTCTTATAATTACTAGTGACCCTATGCCTTAATACTTAATTTATCTTTAGTTAATTTAATGGCAAGGAGTTTATTGTGAGAGCCTGGCTGCAGTGTTAATCGGCATAAGTTCCTTTTTGGCATGTTTATTTTATATCCCAATATCCTTCCAAAACTGCCATAATTACAGCCATCGAGGAAGGGTCTCAAATAGTTCAGACACATAAAAAGAAGGTTCATCCACATAAAGGGGACACTTTGTGTTCGATTCATCCCTCAGTATGCCTTAATGTACCATCGACCGTATTGCCTCTGCAAGGGGTTTAATCATCCAGCGCAAAACTAAGGGGGAAAGTGGGCCGCCTTGTCTAGTCCCACGGCCCAATTGGAAAAGGATGTTTTGTTATTGCTTTTCCGAATTACTGCTACAGAGAAGAATAAAAACATTAATCCATGAAATGAATTTTGCCAAGTTTTGCCAATTTTTCAAAACCAAATTTTCCAAGGTATAAAAGAGTAGTTCCCACTCTCCACCCACAATGCCTTTTCCGCATCAAGTGACAAAAGCACCTCAGGTTATATCGGTTGGAGTGGGATGGTGGGGATATTTTTGATAAAGCCAGTCTGATCATCAACACTATTGAAGGTAATAACAATTTCCAATCGCGTGCTCAAAGTTTGGCAAATATTTTACTATCCACGTTAATAATGAGATAGGTCGCTATGAGCTACATTCTAACTTACTCTTACCCTTTTTATGATTACAAAATAACACTTGTCTCATGGTATCTGGTAATGACCCAGAGATGGAGGACTCTTCATAAACCAGCGAGTAAAATAGGGGAAAGTTCTGAGTTTTTTTTATTTGTTCAAATCTGGAGGCAAATTGTTCACCAATGGTGGGCAGAGTAAATTTGCTAAAAAATGAGTCAAACAACACTTGTTTCTTACGGATTCAGATGTGTATTATTGCGAGTAGTATTCCGCAAAACCTATTATTAAGCTCTAGCGATCAGTTAATTTTTTGTCGTGTTCGTCAATAATTTCAAGGATTGACTGGTCGACAATTGGTTGCCGTAGTTGATGAGCTAGGATTTTCCTATTTTTTCGCCGTGTTCATAGACTTGTGTCCTGGATTTATTCAAGAGGTTCCCAACGAGTTTCGTGTATAACGATTGATTCCGTCTGGAGAGCCATCGTTCCTTAAATAACCGCTGACGCGAATGTGAGAGAACCCCATCGATTTACAAGATATCACTTTCTATCTTTTTAAGCCTGATCTGTGTTGTTTTCTTTACACAGCACATAACGATATGATTTGGCCTCTGAGATAGGCTTTCAACGTTTCCCAAATTAGACGTAGGACACGCCTGGGGCCGATTACACTCCCAAAACTCATGTATTTTCCTTAGCGACATATTACAAAAACTCAGTATCCGAGAGGAGTAATGAGTTAAAGCGCCACGGCCGATATCCACTGCTTGTAGCAGGCAAGTTTAAGGTAATTGACAGTGGTGCCTGGGTCCGATATCACTTTTGCCTGGTATTCCATTTGTTGACTGATGAAGGTAACTATTATCAATGAAAAGTAATTGATTCGGAATATGTTTTTGTGAACTGGTGAGAAAAGGAGTAGCACCTACGCCCAGGATTCTGAAACGCCAAACATCAGTCATTCCGTAGTTTTTTAGAAGCTGATTAATACTACTGTTGGCGAGTCAGTTGCATGGTCTTGGTGGACTACGATCTCAATGAGGGCGACAGTACACAATTATATCTCCTCCAAGTATAGACGATGTGAATCTATATCGGTATTCGAGAGAAGAAGCTAGAAAAAATGCTCCCAGTAGGTGCGTACACATTCGCTAGAATTACTGGGTACCATTCAATCTACCTACTACTAGTATATAACGGCCAGCAGTGTCACATCTACTTTTGACAATACGAACGGATGGACTTTTGATCAAAATGCCATCCCTCAGCTTAGAATGGAAAAAGGAATGAAAAAATTGTCCCACCCATCCCACTCTCAGTCTAAAATGATCAAATGTGGTCAAATGGGTTTTTTGCAGGAAGGCAATATCTGCATTCAACTCCTTAAGGTGTGAAAGTCTTTTCGGCGTTTCACTGGTGATTTAGAGATTTTAACATTCACAGCTGACAAAGTTTATCTGGCAGTATCTGATAAATCAGTGCGAGCGCGTCAATTTATATTAGTGTGTAAAGTATTTATAAATAATAGAGTTGGATCCAGATAGTAATCATTGTGCAACATCAAAGAAAAAAAAGGACAATCAATTTGGTGCAGACATAACCTCCCCAGTCCATCACTAGAACATGGTGAAAAAATACCCCTCGCAAACAAATCCCCACCACCAAAAGTGGGGTCCTTCTTAAGGAACTCGTACAAGATCCAAATTGGGCTGGTGCATGAGCCAACATAGCGGACCCCCTCCTCGTCCCCGCAGCAGTCCACGGACCTCGTTATACGCCGCCTCCGCGGGCCACAGCACTTGGGCTAACTCGAGAAGATGAGTATAGTTCAGCCGTTGCATTGTAGGCGCCAGATCTCTCGGGCCAAGGCGGATGATTCTGACACAGTCTTGATAGTAATGTCCAGTTTTGCTATAATTGCTCTCGGTTTTCCACCCACGCCGCGTCGCCTGAAGCTGGCGGTGAATCTGTCCCACAGGACGTCTTTATCTCATTTTAAGGACTTCTTTAGCAGCCTGAGACCGAAGCAGGGGTGGCTGCAGCCATCTTCCTCAGCTACATTCACAATGCAATATTTGACCTCCGCATACGTCCTTCATATCCAACATTTCGTTGTAGGTTTTTTGACACTTTCCTTCAGTTTGCGCACGTGCCTTGTATCCCGTGAATCATCGACCATGCCTGATAGTCCTTTTTCACATCCGACAACCGGTTGTTCTAATCACGTCCAGGTCTGACTGAAAAGGTGATGTTGTTGTACTATCTCCGCCTAACCGTTGTAGCTCCGACTTAACTCCATCAAAACTTTCAGCCAAAATGATAGACTCAACTCTGTTTGAAAGCGTGGTTATCTTCCGTTTAATAGAGGACAACAACTCCTTCTTCAATCTCCGTCATCATATCAGTTTGTTGAGCTTGTTCGGCCATCTCGGCGTCTGGTAGCTTCGTTCTAGCGTAGGAGTGTCTGCGCCCGTCTTGCTAGCAGAGGCCTTTGCTCCCATCTGCCAGTATTTGCGCAGTGTTACTCGCCCAATTACCTTTTCTAGGAATAATCGGCCCAAGATCAGAAGTCTTGGTAATCCCTTGATGTTGAGTAATGTTATACTGTGTGTTGGCAGCTAACGTTGTGTTCGAGTAAAAAAATTGGCGCGATGGAGATATAATCTCTTTTAGGCCGTTCTTGGCATATTACTTCAGCTGCGAACATCATCCTCACGTCAACACTTCTCCTGAACACTACTGCAAACCCCAACTGGGACAAACAATGACTCAAACGCGCCCTCTATAAGCTTGTCCCCCTAACACTCCTCTATGTTGAGGGCGTGCCATATATTCCGCCTCGCATGTGGATAGACGCAAACGGTAGGTTGCTTTTTAGTCCTTCCACGCGATCCACGGGAGCTGTTCTGACTAAGCCTCACCAGTGAGCCCGGGCTTGAGCTCATCTTTAACCTCGTCCCTCTGTTTTGGTTGTTAATAGCTTTAGACAGCTGGGACTTATTTTGATACACTAGTTAGGGCATAGAATCGAATATTGTTTAGGGATATATTAGTCAATAGTTTTTCAGATTTATCATCATATAATCACAGAATATATAAGAACAAAGGAGACTTGGCATACAGCCCGCTCCGGTTGGGGGATTTCTGGCCCGGCGGGCTGGAGCTCTCTTTACCTGTCCCTCTTTGGTTTTGCTTGTAATAATTTTGACAGCTGGGGACTTATTTTGATACCTGAGCTCCCTCTCTCCTACTATCTTTTCCATCTTTCGATTTATGTGCAGTCAGTCCCAGAAATCTTGTTACTAACCTAGCTCTGGTAAGTCATTCCCGGAGTCCCTTAATGTTCTTTTTTCCCAAGCATGTTCCCTTTGGATCAGAGAGCTCCAAAATCAGGGTAGCAGCTGTCGCCATGGTCCCCGCTACACGTTCTGTGATGCCTGTTCAACTGCTACCACTGCGGTGCCCTGCTACGTCCTGCTACGTCCTGCTACGTCCCTGGCTGTGTGTGTAAAAGAACTGCTAACACCACCTACCAATTTTTTTTCGATTTTTGTTTTACCACTCTTGCATTCTAACACCCCACCCGCCCGTCACCACCCGGCCTACCAAGCCTGGTCGGACCGAGGTTTGCTGCTAAAAGGCAGTTTTTCCTCGCCACTGTCGCGCACTGGTTCGCTTGCTCTGGAGAAACCACAAACTGTATGGGTTCCTTGTAAATTCTGGAGTGTGGGCTATCTGTAAGTGTCTTGAGATACTCTTGTTATGAATTGAACCTATAATAGAATGTGATTGAATTATCCCGTCGTTACTGCGTCTTTCACTGTATAACAGCCGAGCCAGTCGGCATCACTGTAGCTTGTATTACCTAGGTTCTCACTGTCGTTTCTCCTAAACTTAACCCTTTCCTTCTCTGGCGTGCCTTAAGATACCTTAGTACGGCTTCACAGTGCCCCTGCTCCTCTCGGAGCTCAGCGAATACTGTGATAACCATACTCACTACAAAACTTAAAATCGGTCTGGGGTACCTAGTCAGGTAAAAGAACTATCCTACGCGCTCCCTGTACAACGTCTGACACTTCCATCTTTACAAGCATCTTCAGTCATACTTCCAGCTTTTTGCTTCACAGGGTGTTTCCTCTGGTTTTCAGTCGCTTGCATGTTAAAACGCTGCAGACTTGTTAGTGTAACCTTTCGCTGTGACATCTTGTATATAACCCATCTGCTGACTGACCTGAAATCAATCCCTGAATTTTTGCGTTTACCCTAAATCTTCATTTTAAACTTTTCTGCAAGCATCGTCTTTCACATTTTGTCGATCTCTCTTCATTGCTGCGCAATGAGCAAGTCATCAACCCTATCATTATGATCACCTCCGCTTCTTTCGACTCTTAAACACAGTGTCGGCTGATTCTGTGTGAACCCATCCCCTGTTCAGACAATTCGTGTACAACTCTATTCCAGTTTGGCCGCGGATGTTTAAGACCATCAAGAGATTTCTCTAACTTAATAACGATGCCTCTTTCTCTTGTAACGCCTCTGGTGGATTGATGTATGATCTTCATATGTCTAAGAGCGCAAGTACGCTGTTTTCACGTGCCCTTTGGTGCAGGATAAATTCTCCTGTGCTGTTTCCTGTAGCACCCACCCTTACCTTCGTCATCTGGCGTGGGTGAAAAACGTGGCCTCCCCATAGTCGACTCCCTTCTCTTTGGCTGTACCCTTGGCCACAAACCGTGCTTGGTATTTGTCTTGTTCCATCTACATCCATCTTGATGGAATAACCCATCTACCCCCCACTGTTTTCTTGCTTATTGGCAGGGCCGTCGGTGTAACAGTCTTGTTCTCATTTAAAGACTGGATTTCCTCATCCATGGCTTTAACCCATTCTTTTTGATTTAGCTGACTCCATTGCTCCCCCAATGGCTGTGGGATGCCACACACTGCTCTGCACGCAGTAGTCTACCGTGATTATGTGCCACATCACTAATGTACTGCTTTCAGTTATGAAGTCATCTAGTAACTTGAATGTTCTCTTTCTCTAGTTGTGATACCGTCTACTTTCGGGTTCACCACTCGTCACACTCTGTGGTGTTTGTTATGGTCTCTAGACCTTGTGTACTACATCTGGACTAGTCCTTGTGCACTTCTACTCATGCATGTGGTTCTAAGCACTTTCTGTACTTCCACTGACTCCCTGTGTTACCGCACTACATCCTTGGTTTCACACTGTCATAGCCATCGCCTGGATCTGGCTCCCCTGTCTGTGTCTGTTTTTCCTAGCTGTCTTGCTTACAAACTTCACATAGCCTGTGTGTTTTGTGTACTCTGTTCGTAATCTGGATGATACCCAATACCCGGCTGTTCTTATCGGTAACTACAAAACGCCCCATGTACACATCTGGAACAAGTTTTCCGTGGTCCTGTTTTGTGATGTACGCACACAGACCCAAACTTTTGCATTTTGACACATTTGGCATCTTGTCTGTCCATCTCATAAGGAGCAGCCCTGACGCCTGTTAAAGCAACCTGTTTCGTACCATTGCGCTGTTTGTACGCATATTGCCATAGCTGCTTTTGGTAGGGCACTTTCACTTTAATGCGTCCTGCCCCATCTCAGAAGAGTACCCAACCTCTCGGTGCAGTTTCCGTTCTGGTGTGGGTGAATACGGAGCTGGGGGACGTTTCTTGTCGCCATCCCGGTTTTCCTTGAAACTTCTCACACTGTCGCTTGACTTCGCTCTTTTATCCGTTCTTCTTCTCTCAAAACGCGTAGTTTTAGTCTTGAATTCTGCAAACGTGTGTTTATCGTCTGTATTGTGGCCATATGTACTGGCAAATGCTTAAAAGTCTCCGGTCAATTCCCTTTGAAGACCATAGTCTATGATGTAATCCCTCACACTTTCATCATTTGCCTTCTGATGCGTGTAATGTGTGTATAAATTTGCTTATACATGGGCTTCACCTCCCTGCATAATACTCTCTCAATATTTAGTAAGCTTTTCTCATTGTTTGGGCGCATCCCGTCATAACTAAGTGAGGGAGGCTTTTGTCATCTCAACATTAAAATCATCTGTCTGCATAAGCTTCACTTTTTTCTTAGAGATCTTCTGCTATCTCGCTTCTATTGACTTTCGGTTCTTCCAGCACAGTGTTCTTATACCCTGCTAAATGAAAATGCCCAACATTTTGGTCTCCCAAAGCTCATGCTGATCTCATCTCCGTCGAATGTCGTAGCGGCAACCTGCACGGCCTTCGTTGCCCGCCATGTTAGCTTGTTCTTTTCTTAGGCTAGGCTAGTAGTCCGTTAGCACTGTCCTTTGCGACTTTCTAAATGGTGGGAACTGACAAACTTATCTCGGCAAACAACTCTGTGCCCATAACCTCTTGTTGAGTTTGTTATACTGTCTGTTGCGCTAACGTTGTTCCGGAGAAAAATTGTCGATGGGAGAAATCATCTTTTAAGGCCGTTCGTGGCAATATATTTTCAGCTGGCGGACACATCAGCCTCACGTTCATCAACTTCTCACTGAATTCTATGGCAAACACCTGGGACAAACAATGACGCAAACGCCCCTCTATAGCTTGCATCAGTAGCGCTTCCCTTGTGGCATAAACAGTTACCAATAGGCCCCAGTCAGCAGCATATTACCTAATATCCACTGGGGACTAATTAAAAAATTTTAAAACACGTGGTATCACACACTCGACAAAGCACGCATTTAGAAGGGTAACATATATAAATTTGTGCAGGAGCCCTCTAACTTGCACCTACTCCATGTGCCTGCTCACTATCGCTCCTCATGTTCTCTATGAATTTAACCTTTTTTACTGTCTCATTGTCAAAAATTGAAATGCATTTTTTCACCATGTTTATTTATTACAGAGTACAGTTGTGTCAAAATAAAGCAGTCCAACAAACTAAGCCTCATAAACATATTTGTTGGTAAGTGATATTTCTACATGGCAAATAATTTACTAGTACGTTTTGTATAGTCCTAGAAAACCACCGAACCCCAACAGTCATGACATGCATGGCTGCTTCATCTGTGTAATTGAATTTGTATTTTGAAAAAGTGAATGTTCAAAATAAAGAAGTTTGTGTTCTTTTAGTGAGGTATGATTCTGTCAGAAAACAGGTTTCAATTATGGTCCATATTTAAGGAAGGAAGGAAGCAAATGTTTGTGCATCCAGGTATAGTGCATTTCCACAACAAAATATTCCGCAAAATGGAAAGGAAAAAGGAAACAAAGCGGCTTTGATTAAAATTTTATTGGAGATGTTAAAACATATGAAGAAGTGTAGAAAAACTGACCGTTTCCTCAAATGCCTTGAAAAGGCATCCAAAGGTCAACTACCATTTGAATGGGTGGAAGAATAAGCAAAAAAGGCGAAAGCTCAACCAAATATAAGCTTCAGATAAAATCAAGAGAAACTTAAAGTTCCTACATGGTACTGTTACACTCAGAAGAGGCTATGTGAGCAAAGTTATCATGTAGAACCCCCACAAAGTCCCCTTGCTTACAAAAAAAAGACATGTACCTATATTGACATTTGCCCAAAGGACACTGACGGCCAAAGGACAATGGCGCGGACATTCTGTGGAATATGAGAGAAAATCTCTTTTTGGGTCGAGGGGCCGCAGACAGTTTGTCCGACGGCCCCATCACTGATTTGTCACGCACACACTGTTAAGATAGAAAGCATGGTTGGTGCAAAAATCAATGTTATGGGATGTTTCTCATACTGTGGATTATTGGGCCTATTTATCGCATACCAGGGATCATGAATCATTTCAATACCTCAAATACTTCAGGAGGTCATGTTGACTTATGCTGAGAGGAAGGCCTTTGAATGGGCTTGAACAGACAATTTGCCAAAAACACACCAGTAAGCACGCACAGTTTTGGTTCCAGATGAACAAAATCGATGTTCGAGTAGCCAGCCAATCCCTCCCCGGACCTCAATCCCATATAAAACTAAATGCTGTTTCTGGGGCAAAAGCCCATATCAAGAGTGAAGTGTGGAATATAGTTTAAAATTCGTTCCGTGGGCTGTAATACCTGTTCACAGGTGGCCAGAATTTGTTTGCCTCCACCAGCAGTTTCAGAAATAACGGTTATGCAACTGAAATATTATGCAGTGCTTCAAATAAAGCAGGACCCTTTCGACATTTTTCTAGTTTCAAGAAAAATGCTAATATTGCTATTTTTTTTTTAATATTCCTTTTCTTCCCTTTCTGTAAAGTAGACACAAACTTCATCAATTTTGTCATGTTTTGAGTTGGAATTGAATGGGCAGTGTTCCCAATGCATGATATGGTATGGAATTAAAAGCTATTCTAAGGATGTTTAGGGCTTATTCATTTTTTTATACACACTGCTATTAGGTCCCTGAACCAATTGTACATTTGGGAATGTATGATTCACTTCAGTGCCCTCCCTTTGCCTAATGTGCAACTAACTCATGCGCTATGCCTAGTGCGCACACTCACATTTAAAAACAATTGCATCAACGCATGACAACCAAGTCCTACTGAGTTTGTGCTTTTGTCATTATCTTTGCTTTCAATAACTTTGAAACAGTGGCCGTAAGTAACAGTTACTGTACATGTGCGGGTGTGGGACCAATAGAAATTATGCCAGATAACAACATCGAACTTCCTTATAAGTCCCCTGTATCTGCCTTACTTAATATCCCAATAAACGTAATC
>NC_045735.1:29948084-29960960 GCF_008692095.1 Etheostoma spectabile | reverse complement strand
CAATTAATTCAGCCAACATTTGTGAGAGGGTCACAACACTCGCTGACAGCGAAAGGAGGAACCTGATAGACGAGCTTAGTGGCAGGTTTATCCTGCTGAAAATCGACAGTGCCACTTGCAGGGATCGCTTTGTTTTGGGGATTAATGTTAAATATGCAGAAGGAGAAAACATTGTGTTACGGACGTTGGCTGTTCGAGAACGGCCTCCTACATATCTTTTGTGGTACAGGAGGTGTTGGAAGAGTATAAAATCAGTCTGAAGCAGGTGTACTCGATCCTCGATCCTGCGGACAACGGTGCACAATGCAAAAACAGTGCACTATTGTCCGACCTGCAAGCGACAGGCAATGAGGATGAGGAGGACACTGATGGAGACACAGAAGCTGAACACGGGAAGAGAACCTGATGTTGAATTGATTCTGTTGTTCAGGGGCAGATCTTGTTGCATTGTGCTTTGTTCAGCACACACTTTACAACAGCAGTAGATGATGCATTGAAAGAGAAGGGGTGTCTAACGTCTTGGTAAGCACGCCGTGTGCTAAAAGTTTGTCCACTCTCAAATGTTTGGCCGTTATTAAAAGAATGGCCACAGGAGGGCCATAGTTGACTGCCCCACGCGCCTGGCATTCCACAACGACATGCTCGAACGAGTTTGCGAGCTAGATCGTTTTGTGATGACATGTCGCCTACCGTTAATGATCTTGCATTTAAGTGAACCCCAGTGGCGGCCTTTTTCAAACATAGTCATGTGTTGAAACCTGCAAAAATTAGGCAAACAAAAGTGCATCCAATCAGACACTTACCGCGGGGACTTTTACGGCCATTGGCTGAAGTGTGTGTTAGATACCGGACACAATTGACAGACCCTTTGCCAAACGACTGGTCCGTGCATGAAATCACGTCAACATACTTGTTTGAAAATGACGCATTTGTGCCTGGTGGGGGCTTTATTTGTTGACCCTAGGTATAAGGCTATTTTTGGACAGATATCAGGCCTGCCGTGGCGAAATTACACCTGTGCCGCACTTGGACATATCCAAAACCTGTCCGCCGCCCCCGCACAGACACGTAGCTGAGCTTTCATCATCTCATCTAAGATGAAATTGAAAGCTGCTGGTGGCTAAAGAAAAACCACACCACTGTCATACAAAGGGCGAGTTTCCCATGCATGTTGTTATACACCTATTGCAGAGAAGCGCGTTTAAAGCGCACCGAGAATGTTCTTTGTTATTGGGCGGCCATGGCCGCTTCAATGCAGATATGCACAAACTCGCAATGTCCGTCCTAGCCCTCCCCGTGACCCAAGTCAGCGTGGAGCGCGCATTTTCATCTTTAAAGTTTATTCTTTCTCCTCTTCAGTCGTCCCTGAATGCTAAAATTCTGGAGGATATTCTTTGTCATCCGCCTGAAAACTATTTGGAATGTTGGCTTGACCCCATTTGCACTTGGTAACGTCAGGTAGGGGAGTAATATCTGCTTTTGTGACTGCATGATTTCTTTTTTTTTATTTATTATTGGCTGTTGGCAATTTAGCCTAGGCGATTTAGCCTACTCTCGTTAGGCCTAATGTCAGTCCCAATCTTTGTTTTTTTGTGTTTGTTTAAAATGACAGGTTGGAATTTGTTGTTTTAACATAAACTACCATTTGAATAATTGTAGGCCTTTTTAATTATTATTATTATTTATTAATAATATTATTATTTAAGTAATGTTGTAGTATTATTACATTTGGTTTAAGCTGGATGAGAAAGAATGTGACATAATTCTATAGCATTAAACAGCTGACAGGAACTAAATTAACCGTTCCGGAACAGTATTTTTTTGTTCTAACCGGTTTCGGGAACGTCAATTTATTGGTGGAACTCATAACCGAAACGTTAGAAATTCCGTTTCTGTTCGGAAATCGTTCAAAGCCCTCTTTTACAATACAGTACAATTTTCTTTTTATGTTAACCAACCCACCCGAACACTCCCACATGTTTGCACCAATACAATTTTATTAATTTGAGAAAGACAAAAACAAAAACAATCATTAAATGTTTTAGAAAGGGTACTCAAGTAATACATATATTACTCCCTCTGAGTTCGAGAGTAAGATGGATGCACCTTACCTAATTTGGTCGCAGAACCATTGCCAGATATCAAAATTTTGTAGGTACGCCTGTTGTAGCTCATTATTTTTCCATGGTCAATTGTATAGAAGATCAGTGAGCCAAATTTTTAAAAGTTGGAGGGGATTTGTCTTTCCATTTAAGCAGTATCTGCCGTCGAGCCAAAAGATTGTGAATGCTATGAGGCTTTTGTTGTTTTGGTTCAAGAGAAAATGCTCGGCACAATGCCAAAAACAGGATCGTGGCCTCAGGCTCTATGATTGTCCCCAGGTATCAGAGAAATTTGAATATAGAATACGCAAAAATCTTTAAGTTTTGGACAAAGCCAAAACATGTGAGACCGAGTGCCTGGCTCAACTCACATCTATCACCAGTGAGGTCTATGTCTGATCTAAATTTTGCCAAGCTTAACTTTAGACCAATGCAGTCTACGAGCAACCTTAAATTAATCACTCGATGCTTCTGACATATTGAAGATGAGTGAATATTTTTCAATATAGATTCCCTATATCCTCAAGATTCTTGTAGTCGTTCCTCTCCCACAATCTTTCACATGAGCCAGAGTCCCATTCATATGAGTATTCATTGCACCATAGATTTTACCAATGGCCCCCTGGAGTATGGATTCACTTTTAGACAGTCTCAAGATGACTCAGTGGTAAGGATGGGTGAAGCCACTAACGATGATGCGACAAACTGCAAAGTTTGAGATATTTGAAGAAATGAGTGTTAGAAATTAGGAATTTGGTTTTCACTTTTGAAAGATTGCAAAAGTGCCTTCAATATATTATCCTTTAGTACCCTAAGGCCTTTTACGACCAGGCACCAAAATAATCATCTATATAGAAGGAGTAAAAATTGTTCCTTCATGTGAGATATAAACTGAAATCATTAAGTGAAAAATGTCTTCTAAACTGTCCCCATATTTTTAAGGAGTGCTTAACCACTGGATCTGAGAATGTTTATATATTGGATGAGGTGATGGCAATGCTGAGCAAACATGCTGCAAAGAGAGCAGTATGGCTGACAGATTCTGAAGGGACAGCCATTTGGACCACCACATTCTTTAGCCAATACAACATAGAACAGCATTGGCTGCCCAATAGTCTACTGAAATTGGTAATGATAGGCCTCCATTTTCTCGTGTCGCCAGAGTACTTTTGCGGATGCGCGCATTTTCCCATTCCATATGAAAGCGGATATTAGCCTGTCTGTCAGTAGAAAACATTTAGTTAAAATCTTGTAATACCCTGGAGAGAATAAAAATCTAGGTAGAACGTTCATTTTGACGTGTTTATATCCTACCTCCTAATGATAGCGGTAGTGTACCCCAGCGTTCAAAATCTGTTTTTAGAGTCTTCATGGAACAAATTTGTTTTATATAGGTTTCTTATAATTACTAGTGACCCTATGCCTTAATACTTAATTTATCTTTAGTTAATTTAATGGCAAGGAGTTTATTGTGAGAGCCTGGCTGCAGTGTTAATCGGCATAAGTTCCTTTTTGGCATGTTTATTTTATATCCCAATATCCTTCCAAAACTGCCATAATTACAGCCATCGAGGAAGGGTCTCAAATAGTTCAGACACATAAAAAGAAGGTTCATCCACATAAAGGGGACACTTTGTGTTCGATTCATCCCTCAGTATGCCTTAATGTACCATCGACCGTATTGCCTCTGCAAGGGGTTTAATCATCCAGCGCAAAATAAGGGGGAAAGTGGGCCGCCTTGTCTAGTCCCACGGCCCAATTGGAAAAGGATGTTTTGTTATTGCTTTTCCGAATTACTGCTACAGAGAAGAATAAAAACATTAATCCATGAAATGAATTTTGCCAAGTTTTGCCAATTTTTCAAAACCAAATTTTCCAAGGTATAAAAGAGTAGTTCCCACTCTCCACCCACAATGCCTTTTCCGCATCAAGTGACAAAAGCACCTCAGGTTATATCGGTTGGAGTGGGATGGTGGGGATATTTTTGATAAAGCCAGTCTGATCATCAACACTATTGAAGGTAATAACAATTTCCAATCGCGTGCTCAAAGTTTGGCAAATATTTTACTATCCACGTTAATAATGAGATAGGTCGCTATGAGCTACATTCTAACTTACTCTTACCCTTTTTATGATTACAAAATAACACTTGTCTCATGGTATCTGGTAATGACCCAGAGATGGAGGACTCTTCATAAACCAGCGAGTAAAATAGGGGAAAGTTCTGAGTTTTTTTTTTTGTTCAAATCTGGAGGCAAATTGTTCACCAATGGTGGGCAGAGTAAATTTGCTAAAAAATGAGTCAAACAACACTTGTTTCTTTGGATTCAGATGTGTATTATTGCGAGTAGTATTCCGCAAAACCTATTATTAATCTCTAGCGATCAGTTAATTTTTTGTCGTGTTCGTCAATAATTTCAAGGATTGACTGGTCGACAATTGGTTGCCGTAGTTGATGAGCTAGGATTTTCCTATTTTTTCGCCGTGTTCATAGACTTGTGTCCTGGATTTATTCAAGAGGTTCCCAACGAGTTTCGTGTATAACGATTGATTCCGTCTGGAGAGCCATCGTTCCTTAAATAACCGCTGACGCGAATGTGAGAGAACCCCATCGATTTACAAGATATCACTTTCTATCTTTTTAAGCCTGATCTGTGTTGTTTTCTTTACACAGCACATAACGATATGATTTGGCCTCTGAGATAGGCTTTCAACGTTTCCCAAATTAGACGTAGGACACGCCTGGGGCCGATTACACTCCCAAAACTCATGTATTTTCCTTAGCGACATATTACAAAAACTCAGTATCCGAGAGGAGTAATGAGTTAAAGCGCCACGGCCGATATCCACTGCTTGTAGCAGGCAAGTTTAAGGTAATTGACAGTGGTGCCTGGGTCCGATATCACTTTTGCCTGGTATTCCATTTGTTGACTGATGAAGGTAACTATTATCAATGAAAAGTAATTGATTCGGAATATGTTTTTGTGAACTGGTGAGAAAAGGAGTAGCACCTACGCCCAGGATTCTGAAACGCCAAACATCAGTCCTTCCGTAGTTTTTTAGAAGCTGATTAATACTACTGTTGGCGAGTCACTTGCATGGTCTTGGTGGACTACGATCTCAATGAGGGCGACAGTACACAATTATATCTCCTCCAAGTATAGACGATGTGAATCTATATCGGTATTCGAGAGAAGAAGCTAGAAAAAATGCTCCCAGTAGGTGCGTACACATTCGCTAGAATTACTGGGTACCATTCAATCTACCTACTACTAGTATATAACGGCCATCAGTGTCACATCTACTTTTGACAATACGAACGGATGGACTTTTGATCAAAATGCCATCCCTCAGCTTAGAATGGAAAAAGGAATGAAAAAATTGTCCCACCCATCCCACTCTCAGTCTAAAATGATCAAATGTGGTCAAATGGGTTTTTTGCAGGAAGGCAATATCTGCATTCAACTCCTTAAGGTGTGAAAGTCTTTTCGGCGTTTCACTGGTGATTTAGAGATTTTAACATTCACAGCTGACAAAGTTTATCTGGCAGTATCTGATAACGTGCGAGCGCGTCAATTTATATTAGTGTGTATAAGATTTATAATAATAGAGTTGATCCAGAATAGTAATCATTGTGCACATCAAAGAAAAAAATATCGGAGCAATCATTTGGTGCAAACATGTAACCTCCCCAGCTCAACTAGAACATGGTGAAAAAAATATCCCCCGCAAAACAAATCCCCACCAAATAAAGTGGGTGTGCTTTTAAGGAACTCGTACAAGATCCGAAATTGGGCTGGTGCATGAGCCTAAACCATAGCGGGACCCCCTCTCGTCCCCGCAGCAGTCCACGGACCTCGTTATACGCCAGCCTCCGCGGGCCACAGCATTGTGGCTAATCGAGAAGATTGAGTATAGTTCAGGCCGTGCATTGTAGCGGGCCAGATCTCTCGTGGCAAGGCGGAGATTTGACACAGTCTTGATAGAATGTGCAGTTTTGCTATAATTGCTCTCGGTTTTCCCACCCACGCCGCGTCGCCTGCAAGACTGCGGTGAATCTGTCCCATCAGGACGTCTTTATCTCATTTTAAGGGACTTCTTTAGCAGCCTGAGACCGAAGCAGGGTGTGCTGCAGCCATCTTCCTCACTACTTCACAATGCAATATTTGACCTCCGCATACTCTTCATATCCAACATTTCGTTGTGTTTTTGACACTTTCCTTCATTTGCGCACAGTGCCTGTGTACTGCCGTGATATCATCTCGACCATGCCTGATAAGTCCTTTTTCACATCCGACAGACCGTTGTTCTAATCACGTCCAGTCTGACTAAAAGGTGATGTTGTTGTACTATCTCCGCTAACCGTTGTAGCTCCGACTTAACTTCCATCAAACTCTTCAGCCAAAAATGGATAGACTTCAACTCTGTTTGGAAAAGCGTGGTGTATCTTCCGTTTTATAGAGGACAACAACCTTTCTTCATCTCCGTCATCATATCTTTGTTGAGCTTGTTCGGCCATCTCGGCGTCGTGTAGCTTCGTTCTAGCGTAGGAGTGTCGCGCCCGTCTTGCTAGCAGAGGCCTTTGCTCAGCCATCTGCGTCAGTATTTGCGCATTTACTCGCCCATTACCTTTTCTAGGGAATAAATCGTCCCAAGATTCAGCAACGTCTTGGGTAATCCCTTTGATTTGAGTATGTTATACTGTGTGTTGGCAGCTAACGTTGTGTTCGAGAAAAAAAATTGGCGCGATGGAGATATAATCATCTTTTAGGCCGTTCTGGCATATTTACTTCAGCTGCGGTAACACTCATCCCTCACGGTCAGACACTTCTCCCTGAACTACGGCAAACCAACTGGGACAAACAAGACTCAAACGCGCCCTCTATAAGCTTTCCCCTAACACTCCTGTATGTTGAGGGACAGTGCCATATATTCCGCCTCGCATGTGGATAAGCGCAACGGTAGGTTGCTTTTAGTCTTCCACCACTACGGGAGCTTTCTGACTAAGCCTCACACAGGAAGCCGGGCTGAGCTCATCTTTACCTCGTCCCTCTGGTTTGTTGTAATAGCTTTAGACATCTTGGGGACTTATTTTGATACACAGTTGGGCATAGAGATCGAATATTGTTTAGGGAGTATTATTAGTCAATAGTTTTCTCAGATTTATCATCATATAATCAGAATATAATAAGACAAAGGGAGACTTGGCATAAGCCCGATCCGGTTGGGGGTTCTGGCCCGGCCGGGCTGGAGCTCTCTTTACCTTGTCCCTCTTGGTTTTGCTTGTAATAATTTTAGACAGCTGGGGACTTATTTTGATACCTGAGCTCCCTCTCTCCTATATCTTTCCATCTTTCGCTTTATGTGTCAGTCATGTCCCAGAAATCTTGTTACTACCTAGCTCTGGTAAGTTCATTCCCCGGAGTCCCTTAATGTTCTTTTTTTCCCAAGCATGTTCCCTTTGATCAGAGAGGCTCCAAAATCAGGTACAGCTGTCGCCATGGTCCCCGCTACACGTTCTGTGATGCCCTGTTCCACTGTACCAACTGCGGTGCCCTGCTAACGTCCTGGCTACTTCCTGCTCGTCCCTGCGTGTGTGTAAAAGAACTGCTACACACTACCAATTTTTTCATTTTTGTTTACCACTCTTCATTCTAACACCCCAACCGCCCGTCACACACCGGCCTAACCAAGACCTGGTCTGACCGAGGTTCTGCCTAAAAGGCAGTTTTTCCTCGCCACTGTCCGGACTGGTTCCTTGCTCTGGAGGAACCACGATAACTGTATGGGTTCCTTGTAAATTCTGGAGTGTGGGCTATCTGTAAGTGTCTTGAGTATAACTCTTGTTATGAAATTGACCTATAATCAGAATTGATTGAATTAGCCCGATCTGGTCTGGCGTCTGTCACTGTTAACAGCCGCCAGTCGGCATCACTGTAGGCTTGTATTACCTAGGTTCTCACTGTCGTTCTCCTAAACTTAACCCTTTCCTCTCGCGCGTGCCTTAAGATACCTTAGTACGGCTTCACAGTGACCCCTGCTCCTCTCGGAGCTCAGCGAATACGTGATAACTACTCACTACAAAACTTAAAATCGGTCTGGGGGTACATAGTCAGGTAAACGAACTTCCTACCGCTCCCTGTGACAAGTCCTTAACACTTCCATCTTTCAAGCATCTTCAGTTACTCCAGCTTTTTGGCTCACCAGGGTGTTTCCCTGGTTTTCAGTCCTTGCATTTTAAAACGTCTGCAGATCTGTTAGGTACCTTTCCTGTGACATCCTTGTATATAACCCATACATCTGACTGCCTGAAATCAATACCCTGAAAGTTTTTGAGTTTACCTAAATCTTTCATTTTAAACTTTTCTGCAAGCATCGTCTTCACATTTTTCCGATCTCTCTTCATATGCTTGCTGCAATGAGCAGTCACAACCCTATCATTATGATCACCGTCCGCTTCTTTCGACTCTTAAACACAGTGGTCGGCTGATTCTGTGTGAACCCATCCCCTGTTCAGACAATTCGTGTAAACTCTATTCCAGTTTTGGCCGGGATGTTTTAGAGACCATAAGAGTATTTCTCTAACTTAAAACGATGCCTCTTTCTCTTGTAACGCCTCTGGTGGATTGATGTAATCTTCATAGTCTAAAGAGCTTGCAAGTACGCTGTTTTCACGGCCCTTTGTGTGCAGGATAAATTCTCCTGTGCTGTTTCCTGTAGCACCACCCTTACCCTCGTCAGTCTGGCGTGGGTGAAAACGTGCTCCCCATAGTCGACTCCCTTCTCTTTGCTGACCCTGGCCACAAACGTGCTTGGTATTTGTCTTGTTCCATCTACATCCATCTTGATGGAATAACCCATCTACCCCCCACTGTTTTCTTGCTTGATTGGCAGGCCGTCGGGTAACAAGTCTTGTTCTCATTTAAAGACTGGATTTCCTCATCGCATGGCTTTAATCCCATTCCTTTTTGATTTAGCGACTCCATTGCCCCCCAATGGCTGTGGGATGCCACACACTGCTCTGCGCAGTATTCTACCGTGATATGTGCCACATCCATGTACTGTCTTTCAGTTATGAAGTCATCTAGGTAACTTGAATGTTCTCTTCTCTAGTTGATACCTCTACTTTCGGGTTCCCCACTCGTCACACTCTGTTGTGTTTGATTATGGTCTCTAGACCTTGTTACTACATCTGGACTAGCCCCTTGTGCACTTCTACTCATGCATGTTGGTTCTAACGCACTTTCTGTACTTCCACTGACTCCCTGTGTTACCCTCAACTATCCTGGTTCTCACACTGTCATAGCATCGCCTGTATCTGGCTCACCTGTCTGTGTCTGTTTTTCCTTAGCTGTCTTGCTTACAAAACTTCACATAGCCTGTGTTTTTGTTACTCTGTTCGTAATCTGGATGATACACCAATACCCGGCTGTTCTTATCGGTAACCACAAAACGCCCCATGTCCATCTGGAACAAGTTTTCCCTTGCCTGTTTGTGCATGTACGCCACAGACCCAAACTTTTGCATTTAGACACATTTGGCATCTTGTCTGTCCATCTTCATAAGGAGCAGCCCTGTAACGCCTGTTAAAGCAACCTGTTCGTACCATTGCTGCTGTTTGTACTGGCAATTGCCATAGCTGCTTTTGGTAGGGCACTTCACTTTAATGCTCCTGCCCATCTCAGAAAGAGTACCCAACCCTCTCGGGTCAGTTTCCGTTCTGGTGTGGGAATACGGAGCTGGGACGGTTTCATTCCGCCAATCCGGTTTTCCTTAAACTTCCATCACACTGTCGCTTGACCTCAGCTCTGCTTTTATCCTTCTCTTCTTCTCAAAACTGCGTAGTTTAGTCTTGAATTCTGCAAACGTGTTGTTTATCGTCTGTATGTGGCCATATGTACTGGCAAATGCTTAAAAGTCTCCGGTCAATTCCCTTTAAAGACCTAGTCTATGATGTAATCCCACACTTCATCATTTGCCTTCTGAGCGTGTAAGTGTGTGTATAAATTTGCATATAATGGGCTTTCACCTCCCTGCATAATCCTCTCTCAATATTCTGAAGCTTTTCTTCATTGTTGGGCGCATCCCGTCATAACTAAGTGAGGGAGGCTTTGTCATCTCACATAAAATATCTCCTCTGCATAGCTGTCTCTTTGTTATCTTAGAGATCTCTGCTCTCGGCTTCTACGACTCGTTCGGTTCTTCAGCACAGTGTTTCTTATACCCTGCTAAATGAAATGTCCCACATTTTGGTCTCCCAAAGCTCATGCTAGTCTCATCTCCGTCGAATGTCGTAGCGGCAACCTGCACGGCCTTCGTTGCCCGCCATGTTAGCTTGTTCTTTTCTTAGGCTAGGCTAGTAGTCCGTTAGCACTGTCCTTTGCGACTTTCTAAATGGTGGGAACTGACAAACTTATCTCGGCAAACAACTCTGTGCCCATAACCTCTTGTTGAGTTTGTTATACTGTCTGTTGCGCTAACGTTGTTCCGGAGAAAAATTGTCGATGGGAGAAATCATCTTTTAAGGCCGTTCGTGGCAATATATTTTCAGCTGGCGGACACATCAGCCTCACGTTCATCAACTTCTCACTGAATTCTATGGCAAACACCTGGGACAAACAATGACGCAAACGCCCCTCTATAGCTTGCATCAGTAGCGCTTCCCTTGTGGCATAAACAGTTACCAATAGGCCCCAGTCAGCAGCATATTACCTAATATCCACTGGGGACTAATTAAAAAATTTTAAAACACGTGGTATCACACACTCGACAAAGCACGCATTTAGAAGGGTAACATATATAAATTTGTGCAGGAGCCCTCTAACTTGCACCTACTCCATGTGCCTGCTCACTATCGCTCCTCATGTTCTCTATGAATTTAACCTTTTTTACTGTCTCATTGTCAAAAATTGAAATGCATTTTTTCACCATGTTTATTTATTACAGAGTACAGTTGTGTCAAAATAAAGCAGTCCAACAAACTAAGCCTCATAAACATATTTGTTGGTAAGTGATATTTCTACATGGCAAATAATTTACTAGTACGTTTTGTATAGTCCTAGAAAACCACCGAACCCCAACAGTCATGACATGCATGGCTGCTTCATCTGTGTAATTGAATTTGTATTTTGAAAAAGTGAATGTTCAAAATAAAGAAGTTTGTGTTCTTTTAGTGAGGTATGATTCTGTCAGAAAACAGGTTTCAATTATGGTCCATATTTAAGGAAGGAAGGAAGCAAATGTTTGTGCATCCAGGTATAGTGCATTTCCACAACAAAATATTCCGCAAAATGGAAAGGAAAAAGGAAACAAAGCGGCTTTGATTAAAATTTTATTGGAGATGTTAAAACATATGAAGAAGTGTAGAAAAACTGACCGTTTCCTCAAATGCCTTGAAAAGGCATCCAAAGGTCAACTACCATTTGAATGGGTGGAAGAATAAGCAAAAAAGGCGAAAGCTCAACCAAATATAAGCTTCAGATAAAATCAAGAGAAACTTAAAGTTCCTACATGGTACTGTTACACTCAGAAGAGGCTATGTGAGCAAAGTTATCATGTAGAACCCCCACAAAGTCCCCTTGCTTACAAAAAAAAGACATGTACCTATATTGACATTTGCCCAAAGGACACTGACGGCCAAAGGACAATGGCGCGGACATTCTGTGGAATATGAGAGAAAATCTCTTTTTGGGTCGAGGGGCCGCAGACAGTTTGTCCGACGGCCCCATCACTGATTTGTCACGCACACACTGTTAAGATAGAAAGCATGGTTGGTGCAAAAATCAATGTTATGGGATGTTTCTCATACTGTGGATTATTGGGCCTATTTATCGCATACCAGGGATCATGAATCATTTCAATACCTCAAATACTTCAGGAGGTCATGTTGACTTATGCTGAGAGGAAGGCCTTTGAATGGGCTTGAACAGACAATTTGCCAAAAACACACCAGTAAGCACGCACAGTTTTGGTTCCAGATGAACAAAATCGATGTTCGAGTAGCCAGCCAATCCCTCCCCGGACCTCAATCCCATATAAAACTAAATGCTGTTTCTGGGGCAAAAGCCCATATCAAGAGTGAAGTGTGGAATATAGTTTAAAATTCGTTCCGTGGGCTGTAATACCTGTTCACAGGTGGCCAGAATTTGTTTGCCTCCACCAGCAGTTTCAGAAATAACGGTTATGCAACTGAAATATTATGCAGTGCTTCAAATAAAGCAGGACCCTTTCGACATTTTTCTAGTTTCAAGAAAAATGCTAATATTGCTATTTTTTTTTTAATATTCCTTTTCTTCCCTTTCTGTAAAGTAGACACAAACTTCATCAATTTTGTCATGTTTTGAGTTGGAATTGAATGGGCAGTGTTCCCAATGCATGATATGGTATGGAATTAAAAGCTATTCTAAGGATGTTTAGGGCTTATTCATTTTTTTATACACACTGCTATTAGGTCCCTGAACCAATTGTACATTTGGGAATGTATGATTCACTTCAGTGCCCTCCCTTTGCCTAATGTGCAACTAACTCATGCGCTATGCCTAGTGCGCACACTCACATTTAAAAACAATTGCATCAACGCATGACAACCAAGTCCTACTGAGTTTGTGCTTTTGTCATTATCTTTGCTTTCAATAACTTTGAAACAGTGGCCGTAAGTAACAGTTACTGTACATGTGCGGGTGTGGGACCAATAGAAATTATGCCAGATAACAACATCGAACTTCCTTATAAGTCCCCTGTATCTGCCTTACTTAATATCCCAATAAACGTAATC